>NW_027514916.1:0-108678 GCF_048772815.1 Callospermophilus lateralis
AAAAAAATATTTGCTGGAATTTCGGAAACTCGTTTTTTCTTCGAATCTTGGCAACCCCTGTCAATGAAAGTGCTTTTCCACAGTCTGTGCCTATTGCTACTTGAAGAGGAAACAAACCATAGAGACAAAACTGAGAACTCCTTTATTTTGTCAAGTTTCAAAGAGCTACTACAAACCATGTTGGATTTAGAGTTCCAAATTCATTTATCTATATATGAGAGAACAGAGTGAAACCTAAATATAAAAACTGCTACTGTAGACGAACGCTTCAACCTAGAAGAACAAAATTTGGTGAGCCAAGTGGGATTTGTGTACTTATCATTACAACCAAGTATCATCAAAATTCGGTGAAAAAATATTTGCTGGTATTTTGGAAACTCGTTATTTCTTAAAGCTTGGCAACCCCTTTCAATAAAATTGCTTTACCACAGTCTGTGCCTAGGGCTACTTGAAGAGGAAACAAACCATAGAGACAAATCTGTGAACTCCTTATTTTGTCAAGTTTCAAAGAGCTACTACAAACCATGTTGGATTTAGAGTTCCAAATTCATCTATCTATATATTAGATTACAGAGGGATACCTAAATATAAAAACTGCTACTGTAGAGGAACGCTTCAACCTAGAAGAACAAAATTTGGTGAGCCAAGTGGGATTTGTGTACTGAACATTACCACCAAGTATCCTCAAGATTGGGTGAAAAAAATATTTGCTGGTATTTCGGAAACTCGTTTTTTCTTAGAAGATTGGCAACCCCTCTCAATGAAAGTGCTTTTCCACAGTGTGTGCCTAGGGCTACTTGAAGAGGAAACAAACCATAGAGACAAAACTGAGAACTCCTTTGTTTTGTCAAGTCTCAAAGAGCTACTACAAACAATGTTGGATTTAGAGTTCCAAATTCATCTATCTATATATGAGATAACACAGGGAAACCTAAATATAAAAACTGCTACTGTAGACGAATGCTTCAACCTAGAAGAACAAAATTTGGTGAGCCAAGTGGGATTTGTGTACTGATCATTACCACCAAGTATCATCAAGATTGGGTGAAAAAATATTTGCTGGTATTTCGGAAACTCGTTTTTTCTTAGAAGCTTGGCAACCCCTCTCAATGAAAGTGCTTTTCCACAGTGTGTGCCTAGGGCTACTTGAAGAGGAAACAAACCATAGAGACAAAACTGAGAACTACGTTATTTTTTCAAGTTTCAAAAGCTACTACAAACCATGTTGGATTTAGAGTTCCAAATTCATCTATCTATATAGGAGAGAACAGAGGGAAAAATAAATATAAAAACTGCTACTCTAGACGAACGCTTCAACCTAGAAGAACAAAATTTGGTGAGCCAAGTGGGATTTGTGTACTGATTATTACCACCAAGTATCATCAAGATTCGGTGAAAAAATATTTGCTGGTATTTCTGAAACTCGTAATTTCTTAGAAGCTTGGCAACCCCTCTCAATGAAAGTGCTTTTCCACAGTCTGTGCCTAGGGCTACTTGAAGAGGAAACAAACCATAGCGACAAAACTGAGAACTCCTTTATTTTGTCAAGTTTCAAAGAGCTACTACAAACCATGTTGGATTTAGAGTTCCAAATTCATCTATCTATATAGGAGAGAACAGAGGGTAACCTAAATATAAAAACTGCTACTGTAGACGAACGTTTCAACCTAGAATAACAAAATTTGGTGAGCCAAGTTGGAAATGTGTACTGATCATTACCTCCAAGTATCATCAAGATTGGGTGAAAAAATATTTGCTGGTATTTCGGAAACTCGTTATTTCTTAGAAGCTTGGCAACCCCTCTCAATGAAAGTGCTTTTCCACAGTCCGTCCCTAGGGCTACTTGACGAGAAAACAAATCATAGAGACAAAACTGATAACTCCTTTATTTTGTCAAGTTTCAAACAGCTACTACAAACCATGTTGGATTTAGAGTTCCAAATTCATCTATCTATATATGAGAGAACAGAGGGAAACCTAAATATAAAAACTGCTACTGTAGACGAACGCTTCAACCTAGAAGAACAAAATTTGGTGAGCCAAGTGGGATTTGTGTACTGATCATTACCACCAAGTATCCTCAAGATTGGGTGAAAAAAATATTTGCTGGTATTTCGGAAACTCGTTTTTTCTTAGAAGCTTGGCAACCCCTCTCAATGAAAGTGCTTTTCCACAGTGTGTGCCTAGGGCTACTTGAAGAGGAAACAAACCATTCAGACAAAACTGAGAACTCCTTTATTTTGTCAAGTCTCAAAGAGCTACTACAAACCATGTTGGATTTAGAGTTCCAAATTCATCTATCTATATATGAGATCACACAGGGAAACCTAAATATAAAAACTGCTACTCTAGACGAACGCTTCAACCTAGAAGAACAAAATTTGGTGAGCCAAGTGGGATTTGTGTACTGATTATTACCACCAAGTATCATCAAGATTCGGTGAAAAAATATTTGCTGGTATTTCGGATACTCGTAATTTCTTAGAAGCTTGGCAGCCCCTCTCAATGAAAGTGCTTTTCCACAGTCTGTGCCTAGGGCTACTTGAAGAGGAAACAAACCATAGCGACAAAACTGAGAACTCCTTTATTTTGTCAAGTTTCAAAGAGCTACTACAAACCATGTTGGATTTAGAGTTCCAAATTCATCTATTTATATATGAGATAACACAGGGAAACCTAAATATAAAAACTGCTACTGTAGACGAACGCTTCAACCTAGAAGAACAAAATTTGGTGGGCCAAGTGGGATTTGTGTACTGATCATTACCACCAAGTATCATCAAGATTGGGTGAAAAAAATATTTGCTGGAATTTCGGAAACTCGTTTTTTCTTCGAATCTTGGCAACCCCTCTCAATGAAAGTGCTTTTCCACAGTCTGTGCCTAGGGCTACTTGAAGAGGAAACAAACCATAGCGACAAAACTGAGAACTCCTTTATTTTGTCAAGTTTCAAAGAGCTACTACAAACCATGTTGGATTTAGAGTTCCAAATTCATTTATCTATATATGAGAGAACAGAGTGAAACCTAAATATAAAAACTGCTACCTTAGACGAACACTTCAACCTAGAAGAACAAAATTTGGTGAGCCAAGTGGGATTTGTGTACTTATCATTACAATCAAGTATCATCAAAATTCGGTGAAAAAATATTTGCTGGTATTTTGGAAACTCGTTATTTCTTAAAGCTTGGCAACCCCTTTCAATAAAATTGCTTTACCACAGTCTGTGCCTAGGGCTACTTGAAGAGGAAACAAACCATAGAGACAAAACTGAGAACTCCTTTATTTTGTCAAGTCTCAAAGAGCTACTACAAACCATGTTGGATTTAGAGTTCCAAATTCATCTATCTATATATGAGATCACACAGGGAAACCTAAATATAAAAACTGCTACTCTAGACGAACGCTTCAACCTAGAAGAACAAAATTTGGTGAGCCAAGTGGGATTTGTGTACTGATCATTACCACCAAGTATCATCAAGATTGGGTGAAAAAATATTTGCTGGTATTTCGGAAACTCGTTTTTTCTTAGAAGCTTGGCAACCCCTCTCAATGAAAGTGCTTTTCCACAGTGTGTGCCTAGGGCTACTTGAAGAGGAAACAAAACATAGAGACAAAACTGAGAACTCCGTTATTTTTTCAAGTTTCAAAAGCTACTACAAACCATGTTGGATTTAGAGTTCCAAATTCATCTATCTATATAGGAGAGAACAGAGGGAAAAAGAAATATAAAAACTGCTACTCTAGACGAACGCTTCAACCTAGAAGAACAAAATTTGGTGAGCCAAGTGGGATTTGTGTACTGATTATTACCACCAAGTATCATCAAGATTCGGTGAAAAAATATTTGCTGGTATTTCTGAAACTCGTAATTTCTTAGAAGCTTGGCAACCCCTCTCAATGAAAGTGCTTTTCCACAGTCTGTGCCTAGGGCTACTTGAAGAGGAAACAAACCATAGCGACAAAACTGAGAACTCCTTTATTTTGTCAAGTTTCAAAGAGCTACTACAAACCGTGTTGGATTTAGAGTTCCAAACTCATCTTTCTATATAGGAGAGAACAGAGGGAAACCTACATATAAAAACTGCTACTGTAGACGAACGCTTCAACCTAGAAGAACAAAATTTGGTGAGCCAAGTGGGATTTGTGTACTGATCATTAGCACCAAGTATCATCAAGATTGGGTGAAAAAATATTTGCTGGTATTTCGGAAACTCGTTATTTCTTAGAAGCTTGGCAACCCCTCTCAATGAAAGTGCTTTTCCACAGTCTGTGCCTAGGGCTACTTGAAGAGGAAACAAGTCATAGAGACAAAACTGAGAACTCCTTTATTTTGTCAAGTTACAAAGAGCTACTACAAACCTTGTTGGATTTAGAGTTCCAAATTCATCTATCTATATGGGAGAGAACAGAGGGAAACCTAAATATAAAAACTGCTACTGTAGACGAACGCTTCAACCTAGAAGAACAAAATATGGTGAGCCAAGTGGGATTTGTGTACTGATCATTACCACCAAGTATTATCAAGATTGTGTGAAAAAATATTTGCTGGTATTTTGGAAACTCGTTATTTCGTAGAAGCTTGGCAACCCCTCCCAATGAAAGTGCTTTCCACATTCTGTGCCTAGGCCTACTTGAAGATGAAACAAACCATAGAGAAAAAACTGAGAAATCCTTTATTTTGTCAAGTTTCAAAGAGCTACTACAAACCATGTTGGATTTAGAGTTCCAAATTCATCTATCTATATATCAGAGAATCGAGGGAAACCTAAATATAAAAACTGCTACTGTAGACGAACGCTTCAACCTAGAAGAACAAAATTTGGTGAGCCAAGTGGGATTTGTGTACTGATCATTACCACCAAGTATCATCAAGATTGGTGAAAAAATATTTGGTGGTATTTCGGAAACTCTTTATTTCTTAGAAGCTTTGCAACCCCTCTCAATGAAAGTGCTTTTCCAAGGTCTGTGCCTAGGGCTACTTGAAGAGGAAACAAACCATAGAGACAAAACTGAGAACTCCTTTATTTTGTCAAGTTTCAAAGAGCTACTACAAACCATGTTGGATTTAGAGTTCCAAATTCATCTATCTATATGGGAGAGAACAGAGGGAAACCTAAATATAAAAACTGCTACTGTACATGAAAGCTTCAACCTAGAAGAACAAAATTTGGTGAGCCAAGTGGGATTTGTATACTGATCATTACCACCAAGTATCATCAAGATTGGGTGAATAAATATTTGCTGGTATTTCGGAAACTCGTTATTTCTTAGAAGCTTGGCAACCCATCTCAATGAAAGTGCTTTTCCACAGTGTGTGCCTAGGGCTACTTGAAGAGGAAACAAAGCACAGAGACAAATCTGAGAACTCCTTTATTTTGTCAAGTCTCAAAGAGCTACTACAAACCATGTTGGATTTAGAGTTCCAAATTCATCTATCTATATATGAGATAACAGAGGGAAACCTAAATATAAAAACTGCTACTGTAGACGAACGCTTCAACCTAGAAGATCAAAATTTGGTGAGCCAAGTGGGATTTGTGTACTGATCATTACCACCAAGTATCATCAAGATTCGGTGAAAAAATATTTGCTGGTATTTCGGAAACTCGTTTTTTCTTAGAAGCTTGGCAACCTTTCTCAATTAAAGTGCTTTTCCACAGTGTGTGCCTAGGGCTACTCGAAGAGGAAACAAACCATAGAGACAAAACTGAGAACTCCGTTATTTTTTCAAGTTTCAAAGAGCTACTACAAACCATGTTGGATTTAGAGTTCCAAATTCATCTATCTATATATGAGATAACAGAGGGAAACCTAAATATAAAAACTGCTACTGTAGACGAACGCTTCAACCTAGAAGAACAAAATTTGGTGAGCCAAGTGGGATTTGTGTACTGATCATTACCACCAAGTATAATCAAGATTGGGTGAAAAAATATTTGCTGGTATTTCGGAAACTCGTAATTTCTTAGAACCTTGGCAACCCATCTCAATGAAAGTGCCTTTCCACAGTCTGTGCCTAGGGCTAAATGAAGAGGAAACAAACCATAGAGACAAAACTGAGAACTCCTTTATTTTGTCAATTTTCAAAGGGCTAATACAAACCATGTTGGATTTAGAGTTCCAAATTCATCTAAATATATATCAGAGAATCGAGGGAAACCTAAATATAAAAACTGCTACTGTAGACGAACGCTTCATCCTAGAAGAACAAAATTTGGTAAGCCAAGTGGGATTTGTGTACTGATCATTACCACCAAGTATCATCAAGATTGGGTGAATAAATATTTGCTGGTATTTCGGAAACTCGTTATTTCTTAGAAGCTTGGCAACCCATCTCAAAGAAAGTGCTTTTCCACAGTGTGTGCCTAGGGCTACTTGAAGAGGAAACAAACCATAGATACAAAACTGAGAACTCCTTTATTTTGTCAAGTCTCAAAGAGCTACTACAAACCATGTTGGATTTAGAGTTCCAAATTCATGTATCTATATATGAGATAACAGAGCGAAACCTAAATATAAACACTGCTACTGTAGACGAACGCTTCAACCTAGAAGAACAAAATTTGGTGAGCCAAGTGGGATTTGTGTACTGATCATTACCACCAAGTATCATCAAGATTCGGTGAAAAAATATTTGCTGGTATTTCGGAAACTCGTAATTTCTTAGATGCTTGGCAACCCCGCTCAATGAAAGTGCTTTTCCACAGTCTGTGCCTAGGGCTACTTGAAGAGGAAACAAACCATAGAGACAAAACTGAGAACTCCTTTATTTTGTCAAGTTTCAAAGAGCTACTACAAACCATGTTGGATTTAGAGTTCCAAATTCATCTATCTATATAGGAGAGAACAGAGGGTAACCTAAATATAAAAACTGCTACTGTAGACGAACGTTTCAACCTAGAATAACAAAATTTGGTGAGCCAAGTTGGAAATGTGTACTGATCATTACCTCCAAGTATCATCAAGATTGGGTGAAAAAATATTTGCTGGTATTTCGGAAACTCGTTATTTCTTAGAAGCTTGGCAACCCCTCTCAATGAAAGTGCTTTTCCACAGTCCGTCCCTAGGGCTACTTGAAGAGAAAACAAATCATAGAGACAAAACTGAGAACTCCTTTATTTTGTCAAGTTTCAAACAGCTACTACAAACCATGTTGGATTTAGAGTTCCAAATTCATCTATCTATATATGAGAGAACAGAGGGAAACCTAAATATAAAAACTTCTACTGTAGACGAACGCTTCAACCTAGAAGAACAAAATTTGGTGAGCCATGTGGGATTTGTGTACTGATCATTACCACCAAGTATCCTCAAGATTGGGTGAAAAAAATATTTGCTGGTATTTCGGAAACTCGTTTTTTCTTAGAAGCTTGGCAACCCCTCTCAATGAAAGTGCTTTTCTAAAATGTGTGCCTAGGGCTACTTGAAGAGGAAACAAACCATAGAGACAAAACTGAGAACTCCTTTATTTTGTCAAGTCTCAAAGAGCTACTACAAACCATGTTGGATTTAGAGTTCCAAATTCATCTATCTATATATGAGATAACACAGGGAAACCTAAATATAAAAACTGCTACTCTAGACGAACGCTTCAACCTAGAAGAACAAAATTTGGTGAGCCAAGTGGGATTTGTGTACTGATTATTACCACCAAGTATCATCAAGATTCGGTGAAAAAATATTTGCTGGTATTTCGGAAACTCGTAATTTCTTAGAAGCTTGGCAACCCCTCTCAATGAAAGTGCTTTTCCACAGTCTGTGCCTAGGGCTACTTGAAGAGGAAACAAACCATAGCGACAAAACTGAGAACTCCTTTATTTTGTCAAGTTTCAAAGAGCTACTACAAACCATGTTGGATTTAGAGTTCCAAATTCATCTATTTATATATGAGATAACACAGGGAAACCTAAATATAAAAACTGCTACTGTAGACGAACGCTTCAACCTAGAAGAACAAAATTTGGTGGGCCAACTGGGATTTGTGTACTGATCATTACCACCAAGTATCATCAAGATTGGGTGAAAAAAATATTTGCTGGAATTTCGGAAACTCGTTTTTTCTTCGAATCTTCGCAACCCCTCTCAATGAAAGTGCTTTTCCACAGTCTGTGCCTAGGGCTACTTGAAGAGGAAACAAACCATAGAGACAAAACTGAGAACTCCTTTATTTTGTCAAGTTTCAAAGAGCTACTACAAACCATGTTGGATTTAGAGTTCCAAATTCATTTATCTATATATGAGAGAACAGAGTGAAACCTAAATATAAAAACTGCTACTGTAGACGAACGCTTCAACCTAGAAGAACAAAATTTGGTGAGCCAAGTGGGATTTGTGTACTTATCATTACAACCAAGTATCATCAAAATTCGGTGAAAAAATATTTGCTGGTATTTTGGAAACTCGTTATTTCTTAAAGCTTGGCAACCCCTTTCAATAAAATTGCTTTACCACAGTCTGTGCCTAGGGCTACTTGAAGAGGAAACAAACCATAGAGACAAATCTGTGAACTCCTTATTTTGTCAAGTTTCAAAGAGCTACTACAAACCATGTTGGATTTAGAGTTCCAAATTCATCTATCTATATATTAGATTACAGAGGGATACCTAAATATAAAAACTGCTACTGTAGAGGAACGCTTCAACCTAGAAGAACAAAATTTGGTGAGCCAAGTGGGATTTGTGTACTGAACATTACCACCAAGTATCCTCAAGATTGGGTGAAAAAAATATTTGCTGGTATTTCGGAAACTCGTTTTTTCTTAGAAGATTGGCAACCCCTCTCAATGAAAGTGCTTTTCCACAGTGTGTGCCTAGGGCTACTTGAAGAGGAAACAAACCATAGAGACAAAACTGAGAACTCCTTTATTTTGTCAAGTCTCAAAGAGCTACTACAAACCATGTTGGATTTAGAGTTCCAAATTCATCTATCTATATATGAGATAACACAGGGAAACCTAAATATAAAAACTGCTACTGTAGACGAATGCTTCAACCTAGAAGAACAAAATTTGGTGAGCCAAGTGGGATTTGTGTACTGATCATTACCACCAAGTATCATCAAGATTGGGTGAAAAAATATTTGCTGGTATTTCGGAAACTCGTTTTTTCTTAGAAGCTTGGCAACCCCTCTCAATGAAAGTGCTTCCACAGTCTGTGCCTAGGGCTACTTGAAGAGGAAACAAACCATAGAGACAAAACTGAGAACTCCGTTATTTTTTCAAGTTTCAAAAGCTACTACAAACCATGTTGGATTTAGAGTTCCAAATTCATCTATCTATATAGGAGAGAACAGAGGGAAAAAGAAATATAAAAACTGCTACTCTAGACGAACGCTTCAACCTAGCAGAACAAAATTTGGTGAGCCAAGTGGGATTTGTCTACTGATTATTACCACCAAGTATCATCAAGATTCGGTGAAAAAATATTTGCTGGTATTTCTGAAACTCGTAATTTCTTAGAAGCTTGGCAACCCCTCTCAATGAAAGTGCTTTTCCACAGTCTGTGCCTAGGGCTACTTGAAGAGGAAACAAACCATAGCGACAAAACTGAGAACTCCTTTATTTTGTCAAGTTTCAAAGAGCTACTACAAACCGTGTTGGATTTAGAGTTCCAAACTCATCTTTCTATATAGGAGAGAACAGAGGGAAACCTACATATAAAACTGCTACTGTAGAAGAACGCTTCAACCTAGAAGAACAAAATTTGGTGAGCCAAGTGGGATTTCTGTACTGATCATTAGCACCAAGTATCACCAAGATTGGGTGAAAAAATATTTGCTGGTATTTCGGAAACTCGTTATTTCTTAGAAGCTTGGCAACCCCTCTCAATGAAAATGCTTTTCCACAGTCTGTGCCTAGGGCTACTTGAAGAGGAAACAAGTCATAGAGACAAAACTGAGAACTCCTTTATTTTGTCAAGTTACAAAGAGCTACTACAAACCTTGTTGGATTTAGAGTTCCAAATTCATCTATCTATATGGGAGAGAACAGAGGGAAACCTAAATATAAAAACTGCTACTGTAGAGGAACGCTTCAACCTAGAAGAACAAAATTTGGTGAGCCAAGTGGGATTTGTGTACTGATCATTACCACCAAGTATCATCAAGATTCGGTGAAAAAATATTTGCTGGTATTTCGGAAACTCGTAATTTCTTAGAAGCTTGGCAACCCCGCTCAATGAAAGTGCTTTTCCACAGTCTGTGCCTAGGGCTACTTGAAGAGGAAACAAACCATAGAGACAAAACTGAGAACTCCTTTATTTTGTCAAGTTTCAAAGAGCTACTACAAACCATGTTGGATTTAGAGTTCCAAATTCATCTATCTATATAGGAGAGAACAGAGGGTAACCTAAATATAAAAACTGCTACTGTAGACGAACGTTTCAACCTAGAATAACAAAATTTGGTGAGCCAAGTTGGAAATGTGTACTGATCATTACCTCCATGTATCATCAAGATTGGGTGAAAAAATATTTGCTGGTATTTCAGAAACTCGTTATTTCTTAGAAGCTTGGCAACCCCTCTCAATGAAAGTGCTTTTCCACAGTCTGTGCCTAGGGCTACTTGAAGAGAAAACAAACCATAGAGACAAAACTGAGAACTCCTTTATTTTGTCAAGTTTCAAACAGCTACTACAAACCATGTTGGATTTAGAGTTCCAAATTCATCTATCTATATATCAGAGAATCGAGGGAAACCTAAATATAAAAACTGCTACTGTAGTCGAACGCTTCAACCTAGAAGAAGAAAATTTGGTGAGCCAAGTGGGATTTGTGTACTGATCATTACCACCAAGTATCATCAAGATTGGTGAAAAAATATTTGCTGGTATTTCGGAAACTCGTTATTTCTTAGAAGCTTGGCAACCCCTCTCAATGAAAGTGCTTTTCCAAGGTCTGTGCCTAGGGCTACTTGAAGAGGAAACAAACCATAGAGACAAAACTGAGAACTCCTTTATTTTGTCAAGTCTCAAAGAGCTACTACAAACCATGTTGGATTTAGAGTTCCAAATTCATCTATCTATATATGAGATAACACAGGGAAACCTAAATATAAAAACTGCTACTGTAGACGAATGCTTCAACCTAGAAGAACAAAATTTGGTGAGCCAAGTGGGATTTGTGTACTGATCATTACCACCAAGTATCATCAAGATTGGGTGAAAAAATATTTGCTGGTATTTCGGAAACTCGTTTTTTCTTAGAAGCTTGGCAACCCCTCTCAATGAAAGTGCTTCCACAGTCTGTGCCTAGGGCTACTTGAAGAGGAAACAAACCATAGAGACAAAACTGAGAACTCCGTTATTTTTTCAAGTTTCAAAAGCTACTACAAACCATGTTGGATTTAGAGTTCCAAATTCATCTATCTATATAGGAGAGAACAGAGGGAAAAAGAAATATAAAAACTGCTACTCTAGACGAACGCTTCAACCTAGCAGAACAAAATTTGGTGAGCCAAGTGGGATTTGTCTACTGATTATTACCACCAAGTATCATCAAGATTCGGTGAAAAAATATTTGCTGGTATTTCTGAAACTCGTAATTTCTTAGAAGCTTGGCAACCCCTCTCAATGAAAGTGCTTTTCCACAGTCTGTGCCTAGGGCTACTTGAAGAGGAAACAAACCATAGCGACAAAACTGAGAACTCCTTTATTTTGTCAAGTTTCAAAGAGCTACTACAAACCGTGTTGGATTTAGAGTTCCAAACTCATCTTTCTATATAGGAGAGAACAGAGGGAAACCTACATATAAAACTGCTACTGTAGAAGAACGCTTCAACCTAGAAGAACATAATTTGGTGAGCCAAGTGGGATTTGTGTACTGATCATTAGCACCAAGTATCACCAAGATTGGGTGAAAAAATATTTGCTGGTATTTCGGAAACTCGTTATTTCTTAGAAGCTTGGCAACCCCTCTCAATGAAAATGCTTTTCCACAGTCTGTGCCTAGGGCTACTTGAAGAGGAAACAAGTCATAGAGACAAAACTGAGAACTCCTTTATTTTGTCAAGTTACAAAGAGCTACTACAAACCTTGTTGGATTTAGAGTTCCAAATTCATCTATCTATATGGGAGAGAACAGAGGGAAACCTAAATATAAAAACTGCTACTGTAGACGAACGCTTCAACCTAGAAGAACAAAATTTGGTGAGCCAAGTGGGATTTGTGTACTGATCATTACCACCAAGTATCATCAAGATTCGGTGAAAAAATATTTGCTGGTATTTCGGAAACTCGTAATTTCTTAGAAGATTTGCAACCCCGCTCAATGAAAGTGCTTTTCCACAGTCTGTGCCTAGGGCTACTTGAAGAGGAAACAAACCATAGAGACAAAACTGAGAACTCCTTTATTTTGTCAAGTTTCAAAGAGCTACTACAAACCATGTTGGATTTAGAGTTCCAAATTCATCTATCTATATAGGAGAGAACAGAGGGTAACCTAAATATAAAAACTGCTACTGTAGACGAACGTTGCAACCTAGAATAACAAAATTTGGTGAGCCAAGTTGGAAATGTGTACTGATCATTACCTCCATGTATCATCAAGATTGGGTGAAAAAATATTTGCTGGTATTTCGGAAACTCGTTATTTCTTAGAAGCTTGGCAACCCCTCTCAATGAAAGTGCTTTTCCACAGTCTGTGCCTAGGGCTACTTGAAGAGAAAACAAACCATAGAGACAAAACTGAGAACTCCTTTATTTTGTCAAGTTTCAAACAGCTACTACAAACCATGTTGGATTTAGAGTTCCAAATTCATCTATCTATATATCAGAGAATCGAGGGAAACCTAAATATAAAAACTGCTACTGTAGACGAACGCTTCAACCTAGAAGAAGAAAATTTGGTGAGCCAAGTGGGATTTGTGTACTGATCATTACCACCAAGTATCATCAAGATTGGTGAAAAAATATTTGCTGGTATTTCGGAAACTCGTTATTTCTTAGAAGCTTGGCAACCCCTCTCAATGAAAGTGCTTTTCCAAGGTCTGTGCCTAGGGCTACATGAAGAGGAAACAAACCATAGAAACAAAACTGAGAACTCCTTTATTTTGTCAAGTCTCAAAGAGCTACTACAAACCATGTTGGATTTAGAGTTCTAAATTCATCTATCTATATATGAGATAACAGAGGGAAACCTAAATATAAAAACTGCTACTGTAGACGAACGCTTCAACCTAGGAGATCAAAATTTGGTGAGCCAAGTGGGATTTGTGTACTGATCATTACCACCACGTATCATCAAGATTGGGTGAAAAAATATTTGCTGGTATTTCGAAAACTTGTTTTTTCTTAGAAGCTTGGCAACCTTTCTCAATTAATGTGCTTTTCCACAGTGTGTGCCTAGGGCTACTTGAAAAGGAAACAAACCATAGAGACAAAACTGAGAACTCCGTTATTTGTTCAAGTCTCAAATAGCTACTACAAACCATGTTGTATTTAGAGTTCCAAATTCATCTATCTATATAGGAGATAACAGAGGGAAACCTAAATATAAAAACTGCTACTGTAGACGAACGCTTCAACCTAGAAGAACAAAATTTGGTGAGCCAAGTGGGATTTGTGTACTGATCATTACCACCAAGTATCATCAAGATTGGGTGAAAAAATATTTGCTGGTATTTCGGAAACTCGTAATATCTTAGAAGCTTGGCAACCCATCTCAATGAAAGTGCTTTTAAACAGTCTGTGCCTAGGGCTAAATGAAGAGGAAACAAACCATAGAGACAAAACTGAGAACTCCTTTATTTTGTCAATTTTCCAAAAGGTAATACAAACCATGTTGGATTTAGAGTTCCAAATTCATCTATATATATGTCAGAGAATCGAGGGAAACCTAAATATAAAAACTGCTACTGTAGACGAACGCTTCATCCTAGAAGAACAAAATTTCGTAAGCAAAGTACGATTTGTGTACTGATCATTACCACCAAGTATCATCAAGATTCGGTGAAAAAATATTTGCTGGTATTTCGGAAACTCGTAATTTCTTTGAAGCTTGGCAACCCCGCTCAATGAAAGTGCTTTTCCACAGTCTGTGCCTAGGGCTACTTGAAGAGGAAACAAACCATAGAGACAAAACTGAGAACTCCTTTATTTTGTCAAGATTCAAAGAGCTACTACAAACCATGTTGGATTTAGAGTTCCAAATTCATCTATCTATATAGGAGAGAACAGAGGGTAACCTAAATATAAAAACTGCTACTGTAGACGAACGTTTCAACCTAGAATAACAAAATTTGGTGAGCCAAGTTGGAAATGTGTACTGATCATTACCTCCAAGTATCATCAAGATTGGGTGAAAAAATATTTGCTGGTATTTCGGAAACTCGTTATTTCTTAGAAGCTTGGCAACCCCTCTCAATGAAAGTGCTTTTCCACAGTCCATCCCTAGGGCTACTTGAAGAGAAAACAAATCATAGAGACAAAACTGAGAACTCCTTTATTTTGTCAATTTTCAAACAGCTACTACAAACCATGTGGATTTAGAGTTCCAAATTCATCTATCTATATATGAGAGAAAAGAGGGAAACCTAAATATAAAAACTGCTACTGTAGACGAACGCTTCAACCTAGAAGAACAAAATTTGGTGAGCCAAGTGGGATTTGTGTACTGATCATTACCACCATGTATCATCAACATTGGGTGAAAAAATATTTGCTGGTATTTCGGAAACTCGTTATTTTAGAAGCTTGGCAACCCCTCTCAATGAAAGTGCTTTCCACAGTCTCTTCCTAGGGCTACTTGAAGAGGAAACAAACCATAGAGAAAAAACTGAGAACTCCGTTATTTTGTCAAGTTTCAAAGAGCTACTACAAACCATGTTGGATTTAGAGTTCCAAATTCATCTATCTATATAGGAGAGAACAGAGGGTAACCTAAATATAAAAACTGCTACTGTAGACGAACGTTTCAACCTAGAATAACAAAATTTGGTGAGCCAAATTGGAAATGTGTACTGATCATTACCTCCAAGTATCATCAAGATTGGGTGAAAAAATATTTGCTGGTATTTCGGAAACTCGTTATTTCTTAGAAGCTTGGCAACCCCTCTCAATGAAAGTGCTTTTCCACAGTCCATCCCTAGGGCTACTTGAAGAGAAAACAAATCATAGAGACAAAACTGAGAACTCCTTTATTTTGTCAAGTTTCAAACAGCTACTACATACCATGTTGGATTTAGAGTTCCAAATTCATCTATCTATATATGAGAGAACAGAGGGAAACCTAAATATAAAAACTGCTACTGTAGACGAACGCTTCAACCTAGAAGATCAAAATTTCGTGAGCCAAGTGGGATTTGTGTACTTATCATTACAATCAAGTATCATCAAAATTCGGTGAAAAAATATTTGCTGGTATTTTGGAAACTCGTTATTTCTTAAAGCTTGGCAAACCCTTTCAATAAAATTGCTTTACCACAGTCTGTGCCTAGGGCTACTTGAAGAGGAAACAAACCATAGAGACAAATCTGTGAACTCCTTATTTTGTCAAGTTTCAAAGAGCTACTACAAACCATGTTGGATTTAGAGTACCAAATTCATCTATCTATATATTAGATTACAGAGGGATACCTAAATATAAAAACTGCTACTGTAGAGGAACGCTTCAACCTAGAAGAACAAAATTTGGTGAGCCAAGTGGGATTTGTGTACTGAACATTACCACCAAGTATCCTCAAGATTGGGTGAAAAAAATATTTGCTGGTATTTCGGAAACTCGTTTTTTCTTAGAAGATTGGCAACCCCTCTCAATGAAAGTGCTTTTCCACAGTGTGTGCCTAGGGCTACTTGAAGAGGAAACAAACCATAGAGACAAAACTGAGAACTCCGTTATTTTTTCAAGTTTCAAAGAGCTACTACAAACCATGTTGGATTTAGAGTTCCAAATTCATCTATCTATATAGGAGAGAACAGAGGGTAACCTAAATATAAAAACTGCTACTGTAGACGAACGTTTCAACCTAGAATAACAAAATTTGTTGTGCCAAGTTGGAAATGTGTACTGATCATTACCTCCAAGTATCATCAAAATTGGGTGAAAAAATATTTGCTGGTATTTCGGAAACTCGTTATTTCTTAGAGCTTGGCAACCCCTCTCAATGAAAGTGCTTTTCCACAGTCTGTGCCTAGGGCTACCTGAAGATGAAACAAACCATAGAGACAAAACTGAGAACTCCTTTATTTTGTCAATTTTCAAAGAGCTAATACAAACCATGTTGGATTTAGAGTTCCAAATTCATCTATATATATATCAGAGAATCGAGGGAAACCTAAATATAAAAAGTGCTACTGTAGACGAACGCTTCATCCTAGAAGAACAAAATTTGGTAAGCCAAGTGGGATTTGTGTACTGATCATTACCACCAAGTATCATCAAGATTGGGTGAATAAATATTTGCTGGTATTTCGGAAACTCGTTATTTCTTAGAAGCTTGGCAACCCCTCTCAATGAAAGTGCTTTTCCAAGGTCTGTGCCTAGGGCTACTTGAAGAGGAAACAAACCATAGAGACAAAACTGAGAACTCCTTTATTTTGTCAAGTTTCAAAGAGCTACTAGAAACCATGTTGGATTTAGTGTTCCAAATTCATCTATCTATATGGGAGAGAACAGAGGGAAACCTAAATATAAAAACTGCTACTGTACATGAAAGCTTCAACCTAGAAGAACAAAATTTGTTGAGCCAAGTGGGATTTGTGTACTGATCATTACCACCAAGTATCATCAAGATTGGGTGAATAAATATTTGCTGGTATTTCAGAAACTCGTTATTTCTTAGAAGCTTGGCAACCCATCTCAATGAATGTGCTTTTCCACAGTGTGTGCCTAGGGCTACTTGAAGAGGAAACAAACCACAGAGACAAATCTGAGAACTCCTTTATTTTGTCAAGTCTCAAAGAGCTACTACAAACCATGTTGGATTTAGAGTTACAAATTCATCTATCTATATATGAGATAACAGAGGGAAACCTAAATATAAAAACTGCTACTGTAGACGAACGCTTCAACCTAGAAGATCAAAATTTGGTGAGCCAAGTGGGATTTGTGTACTGATCATTACCACCACGTATCATCAAGATTCGGTGAAAAAATATTTGCTGGTATTTCGGAAACTCGTTTTTTCTTAGAAGCTTGGCAACCTTTCTCAATTAAAGTGCTTTTCCACAGTGTGTGCCTAGGGCTACTCGAAGAGGAAACAAACCATAGAGACAAAACTGAGAACTCCGTTATTTTTTCAAGTTTCAAAGAGCTACTACAAACCATGTTGGATTTAGAGTTCCAAATTCATCTATCTATATATGAGATAACAGAGGGAGACCTAAATATAAAAACTGCTACTGTAGACGAACGCTTCAACCTAGAAGAACAAAATTTGGTGAGCCAAGTGGGATTTGTGTACTGATCATTACCACCAAGTATCATCAAGATTGGGTGAAAAAATATTTGCTGGTATTTCGGAAACTCGTAATTTCTTAGAAGCTTGGCAACCCATCTCAATGAAAGTGCTTTTCCACAGTCTGTGCCTAGGGCTAAATGAAGAGGAAACAAACCATAGAGACAAAACTGAGAACTCCTTTATTTTGTCAATTTTCAAAGAGCTAATAGAAACCATGTTGGATTTAGAGTTCCAAATTCATCTATATATATATCAGAGAATCCAGGGAAACCTAAATATAAAAACTGCTACTGTAGACGAACTCTTCATCCTAGAAGAACAAAATTTGGTAAGCCAAGTGGGATTTGTGTACTGATCATTACCACCAAGTTTCATCAAGATTGGGTGAATAAATATTTGCTGGTATTTCTGAAACTCGTTATTTCTTAGAAGCTTGGCAACCCCTCTCAATGAAAGTGCTTTTCCAAGGTCTGTGCCTAGGGCTACTTGAAGAGGAAACAAACCATAGAGACAAAACTGAGAACTCCTTTATTTTGTCAAGTTTCAAAGAGCTACTAGAAACCATGTTGGATTTAGTGTTCCAAATTCATCTATCTATATGGGAGAGAACAGAGGGAAACCTAAATATAAAAACTGCTACTGTACATGAAAGCTTCAACCTAGAAGAACAAAATTTGTTGAGCCAAGTGGGATTTGTGTACTGATCATTACCACCAAGTATCATCAAGATTGGGTGAATAAATATTTGCTGGTATTTCAGAAACTCGTTATTTCTTAGAAGCTTGGCAACCCATCTCAATGAATGTGCTTTTCCACAGTGTGTGCCTAGGGCTACTTGAAGAGGAAACAAACCACAGAGACAAATCTGAGAACTCCTTTATTTTGTCAAGTCTCAAAGAGCTACTACAAACCATGTTGGATTTAGAGTTACAAATTCATCTATCTATATATGAGATAACAGAGGGAAACCTAAATATAAAAACTGCTACTGTAGACGAACGCTTCAACCTAGAAGATCAAAATTTGGTGAGCCAAGTGGGATTTGTGTACTGATCATTACCACCACGTATCATCAAGATTCGGTGAAAAAATATTTGCTGGTATTTCGGAAACTCGTTTTTTCTTAGAAGCTTGGCAACCTTTCTCAATTAAAGTGCTTTTCCACAGTGTGTGCCTAGGGCTACTCGAAGAGGAAACAAACCATAGAGACAAAACTGAGAACTCCGTTATTTTTTCAAGTTTCAAAGAGCTACTACAAACCATGTTGGATTTAGAGTTCCAAATTCATCTATCTATATATGAGATAACAGAGGGAGACCTAAATATAAAAACTGCTACTGTAGACGAACGCTTCAACCTAGAAGAACAAAATTTGGTGAGCCAAGTGGGATTTGTGTACTGATCATTACCACCAAGTATCATCAAGATTGGGTGAAAAAATATTTGCTGGTATTTCGGAAACTCGTAATTTCTTAGAAGCTTGGCAACCCATCTCAATGAAAGTGCTTTTCCACAGTCTGTGCCTAGGGCTAAATGAAGAGGAAACAAACCATAGAGACAAAACTGAGAACTCCTTTATTTTGTCAATTTTCAAAGAGCTAATAGAAACCATGTTGGATTTAGAGTTCCAAATTCATCTATATATATATCAGAGAATCCAGGGAAACCTAAATATAAAAACTGCTACTGTAGACGAACTCTTCATCCTAGAAGAACAAAATTTGGTAAGCCAAGTGGGATTTGTGTACTGATCATTACCACCAAGTTTCATCAAGATTGGGTGAATAAATATTTGCTGGTATTTCGGAAACTCGTTATTTCTTAGAAGCTTGGCAACCCATCTCAATGAAAGTGCTTTTCCACAGTGTGTGCCTAGGGCTACTTGAAGAGGAAACAAACCATAGAGACAAAACTGAGAACTCCTTTATTTTGTCAAGTTTCAAAGAGCTACTACAAACCATGTTGGATTTAGAGTTCCAAATTCATCTATCTATATAGGAGAGAACAGAGGGTAACCTAAATATAAAAACTGCTACTGTAGACGAACGTTTCAACCTAGAATAACAAAATTTGGTGAGCCAAGTTGGAAATGTGTACTGATCATTACCCCCAAGTATCATCAAGATTGGGTGAAAAAATATTTGCTGGTATTTCGGAAACTCGTTATTTCTTAGAAGCTTGGCAACCCCTCTCAATGAAAGTGCTTTTCCACAGTCCGTCCCTAGGGCTACTTGAAGAGAAAACAAATCATAGAGACAAAACTGAGAACTCCTTTATTTTGTCAAGTTTCAAACAGCTACTACAAACCATGTTGGATTTAGAGTTCCAAATTCATCTATCTATATATGAGAGAACAGAGGGAAACCTAAATATAAAAACTGCTACTGTAGACGAACGCTTCAACCTAGAAGAACAAAATTTGGTGAGCCAAGTGGGATTTGTGTACTGATCATTACCACCAAGTATCCTCAAGATTGGGTGAAAAAAAATATTTGCTGGTATTTCAGAAACTCATTTTTTCTTAGAAGCTTGGCAACCCCTCTCAATGAAAGTGCTTTTCCACAGTGTGTGCCTAGGGCTACTTGAAGACGAAACAAACGATAGAGACAAAACTGAGAACTCCTTTATTTTGTCAAGTCTCAAAGAGCTACTACAAACCATGTTGGATTTAGAGTTCCAAATTCATCTATCTATATATGAGATAACACAGGGAAACCTAAATATAAAAACTGCTACTCTAGACGAACGCTTCAACCTAGAAGAACAAAATTTGGTGAGCCAAGTGGGATTTGTGTACTGATTATTACCACCAAGTATCATCAAGATTGGGTGAAAAAATATTTGCTGGTATTTCGGAAACTCGTTATTTCTTAGAATCTTGGCAACCCCTCTCAATGAAAGTGCTTTCCACATTCTGTGCCTAGGCCTACTTGAAGATGAAACAAACCATAGAAACAAAACTGAGAACTCCTTTATTTTGTCAAGTTTCAAAGAGCTACTACAAACCATGTTGTATTTAGAGTTTCAAATTCATCTATCTATATATCAGAGAATCGAGGGAAACCTAAATATAAAAACTGCTACTGTAGACGAACGCTTCAACCTAGAAGAACAAAATTTGGTGAGCCAAGTGGGATTTGTGTACTGATCATTACCACCAAGTATCATCAAGATTGGTGAAAAAATATTTGCTGGTATTTCGGAAAATCGTTATTTCTTAGAAGCTTGGCAACCCCTCTCAATGAAAGTGCTTTTCCACAGTGTGTGCCTAGGGCTACATGAAGAGGAAACAAACCATAGAGACAAAACTGAGAACTCCTTTATTTTGTCAAGTTTCAAAGAGCTACTACAAACCATGTTGGATTTAGAGTTCCAAATTCATCTATCTATATGGGAGAGAACAGAGGGAAACCTAAATATAAAAACTGCTACTGTACACAAAAGCTTCAACATAGAAGAACAAAATTTGTTGAGCCAAGTGGGATTTGTGTACTGATCATTACCACCAAGTATCATCAAGATTGGGTGAATAAATATTTGCTGGTATTTCGGAAACTCGTCTTTTCTTAGAAGCTTGGCAACCCATCTCAATGAAAGTGCTTTTCCACAGTGTGTGCCTAGGGCTACTTTAAGAGGAAACAAACCATAGAGACAAAACTGAGAACTCTTTTATTTTGTCAAGTCTCAAAGAGCTACTACAAACCATGTTGGATTTAGAGTTCCAAATTCATCTATCTATATATGAGATAACAGAGGGAAACCTAAATATAAAAACTGCTACTGTAGACGAACGCTTCAACCTAGAAGAACAAAATTTGGTGAGCCAAGTGGGATTTGTGTACTGATCATTACCACCAAGTATCATCAAGATTGGGTGAAAAAATATTTGCTGGTATTTCGGAAACTCGTTATTTTGTAGAAGCTTGGCAACCCCTCTCAATGAAAGTGCTTTTCCACAGTGTGTGCCTAGGGCTACTTGAAGAGGAAACAAACCATAGCGACAAAACTGACAACTCCTTTATTTTGACAAGTTTCAAAGAGCTACTACAAACCATGTTGAAATTAGAGTTCCAAACTCATCTTTCTATATAGGAGAGAACAGAGGGAAACCTAAATATAAAAACTGCTACTGTAGACGAACGCTTCAACCCAGAAGAACAAAATTTGGTGAGCCAAGTGGGATTTGTGTACTGATCATTAGCACCAAGTATCATCAAGATTGGGTGAAAATATATTTGCTGGTATTTCGGAAACTCGTTATTACTTAGAAGTTTGGCAACCCCTCTCAATGAAAGTGCTTTTTCACAGTCTGTGCCTAGGGCTACTTGAAGAGGAAACAAACCATAGAGACAAAACTAGGAACTCCTTTATTTTGTCAAGTTTCAAAGAGCTACTACAAACCTCGTTGGATTTAGGGTTCCAAATTCATCTATCTATATGGGAGAGAACAGAGGGAAAAATAAATATAAAAACTGCTACTGCAGACGAACGCTTCAACCTAGAAGAACAAAATTTGGTGAGCCAAGTAAGATTTGTGTACTGATCATTAGCACCAAGTATCATCAAGATTGGGTGAAAAAATATTTGCTGGTATTTCGGAAACTCGTTATTTCGTAGAAGCTTGGCAACCCCTTCCAATGAAAGTGCTTTCCACATTCTGTGCCTAGGCCTACTTGAAGATGAAACAAACCATAGAGACAAAACTGAGAACTCCTTTTTTTTGTCAAGTTTCAAAGAGCTACTGCAAACCATGTTGGATTTAGAGTTCCAAATTCATCTATCTATATATCAGAGAATCGAGGGAAACCTAAATATAAAAACTGCTACTGTAGACGAACGCTTCAACCTAGAAGAACAAAATTTGGTGAGCCAAGTGGGATTTGTGTACTGATCATTACCACCAAGTATCATCAAGATTGGTGAAAAAATATTTGCTGGTATTTCGGAAAATCGTTATTTCTTAGAAGCTTGGCAACCCCTCTCAATGAAAGTGCTTTCCACAGTCTGTGCCTAGGGCTACTTGAAGAGGAAACAAACCATAGAGCCAAAATGAGAACTCCTTTATTTTGTCAAGTTTCAAAGAGCTACTACAAACCATGTTGGATTTAGAGTTCCAAATTCATCTATCTATATGGGAGAGAACAGAGGGAAACCTAAATATAAAAACTGCTACTGTAGAAGAAAGCTTCAACCTAGAAGAACAAAATTTGTTGAGCCAAGTGGGATTTGTGTACTGATCATTAGCACCAAGTATCATCAAGATTGGGTGAAAAAATATTTGCTGGTATTTCGGAAACTCGTTATTTCTTAGAAGCTTGGCAACCCCTCTCAATGAAAGTGCTTTTCCACAGTCCGTCCCTAGGGCTACTTGAAGAGAAAACAAATCATAGAGACAAAACTGAGAACTCCTTTATTTTGTCAAGTTTCAAACAGCTACTACAAACCATGTTGGATTTAGAGTTCCAAATTCATCTATCTATATATGAGAGAAAAGAGGGAAACCTAAATATAAAAACTGCTACTGTAGACGAACGCTTCAACCTAGAAGAACAAAATTTGGTGAGCCAAGTGGGATTTGTGTACTGATCATTACCACCAAGTATCCTCAAGATTGGGTGAAAAAAATATTTGCTGGTATTTCGGAAACTCGTTTTTTCTTAGAAGCTTGGCAAACCCTCTCAATGAAACTGCTTTTCCACAGTGTGTGCCTAGGGCTACTTGAAGAGGAAACAAACCATAGAGACAAAACTGAGAACTCCTTTATTTTGTCAAGTCTCAAAGAGCTACTACAAACCATGTTGGATTTAGAGTTCCAAATTCATCTATCTATATATGAGATAACACAGGGAAACCTAAATATAAAAACTGCTACTGTAGACGAATGCTTCAACCTAAAAGAACAAAATTTGGTGAGCCAAGTGGGATTTGTGTACTGATCATTACCACCAAGTATCATCAAGTTTGGGTGAAAAAATATTTGCTGGTATTTCGGAAACTCGTTTTTTCTTAGAAGCTTGGCAACCCCTCTCAATGAAAGTGCTTTTCCACAGTGTGTGCCTAGGGCTACTTGAAGAGGAAACAAACCATAGAGACAAAACTGAGAACTCCGTTATTTTTTCAAGTTTCAAAAGCTACTACCAACCATGTTGGATTTAGAGTTCCAAATTCATCTATCTATATAGGAGAGAACAGAGGGAAAAATAAATATGAAAACTGCTATTGTAGACGACCGCTTCAACCTAGAAGAACAAAATTTGGTGAGCCAAGTGGGATTTGTGTACTGATTATTACCACCAAGTGTCATCAAGATTCGGTGAAAAAATATTTGCTGGTATTTCGGAAACTCGTAATTTCTTAGAAGCTTGGCAACCCCTCTCAATGAAAGTGCTTTTCCACAGTCTGTGCCTAGGGCTACTTGAAGAGGAAACAAACCATAGCGACAAAACTGACAAGTCCTTTATTTTGTCAAGTTTCAAAGAGCTACTACAAACCATGTTGGATTTAGAGTTCCAAACTAATCTTTCTATATAGGAGAGAACAGAGGGAAACCTAAATATAAAAACTGCTACTGTAGACGAACGCTTCAACCTAGAAGAACAAAATTTGGTGAGCCAAGTGGGATTTGTGTACTGATCATTACCACCAAGTATCATCAAGATTGGTGAAAAAATATTTGCTGGTATTTCGGAAACTCGTTATTTCTTAGAAGCTTGGCAACCCCTCTCAATGAAAGTGCTTTTCCACAGTGTGTGCCTAGGGCTACATGAAGAGGAAACAAACCATAGAGACAAAACTGAGAACTCCTTTATTTTGTCAAGTTTCAAAGAGCTACTACAAACCATGTTGGATTTAGAGTTCCAAATTCATCTATCTATATGGGAGAGAACAGAGGGAAACCTAAATATAAAAACTGCTACTGTACACAAAAGCTTCAACATAGAAGAACAAAATTTGTTGAGCCAAGTGGGATTTGTGTACTGATCATTACCACCAAGTATCATCAAGATTGGGTGAATAAATATTTGCTGGTATTTCGGAAACTCGTCTTTTCTTAGAAGCTTGGCAACCCATCTCAATGAAAGTGCTTTTCCACAGTGTGTGCCTAGGGCTACTTTAAGAGGAAACAAACCATAGAGACAAAACTGAGAACTCTTTTATTTTGTCAAGTCTCAAAGAGCTACTACAAACCATGTTGGATTTAGAGTTCCAAATTCATCTATCTATATATGAGATAACAGAGGGAAACCTAAATATAAAAACTGCTACTGTAGACGAACGCTTCAACCTAGAAGAACAAAATTTGGTGAGCCAAGTGGGATTTGTGTACTGATCATTACCACCAAGTATCATCAAGATTGGGTGAAAAAATATTTGCTGGTATTTCGGAAACTCGTTATTTTGTAGAAGCTTGGCAACCCCTCTCAATGAAAATGCTTTTCCACAGTGTGTGCCTAGGGCTACTTGAAGAGGAAACAAACCATAGCGACAAAACTGACAACTCCTTTATTTTGACAAGTTTCAAAGAGCTACTACAAACCATGTTGAAATTAGAGTTCCAAACTCATCTTTCTATATAGGAGAGAACAGAGGGAAACCTAAATATAAAAACTGCTACTGTAGACGAACGCTTCAACCCAGAAGAACAAAATTTGGTGAGCCAAGTGGGATTTGTGTACTGATCATTAGCACCAAGTATCATCAAGATTGGGTGAAAATATATTTGCTGGTATTTCGGAAACTCGTTATTACTTAGAAGTTTGGCAACCCCTCTCAATGAAAGTGCTTTTCCACAGTCTGTGCCTAGGGCTACTTGAAGAGGAAACAAACCATAGAGACAAAACTAGGAACTCCTTTATTTTGTCAAGTTTCAAAGAGCTACTACAAACCTCGTTGGATTTAGGGTTCCAAATTCATCTATCTATATGGGAGAGAACAGAGGGAAAAATAAATATAAAAACTGCTACTGCAGACGAACGCTTCAACCTAGAAGAACAAAATTTGGTGAGCCAAGTGGGATTTGTGTACTGATCATTAGCACCAAGTATCATCAAGATTGGGTGAAAAAATATTTGCTGGTATTTCGGAAACTCGTTATTTCGTAGAAGCTTGGCAACCCCTTCCAATGAAAGTGCTTTCCACATTCTGTGCCTAGGCCTACTTGAAGATGAAACAAACCATAGAGACAAAACTGAGAACTCCTTTTTTTTGTCAAGTTTCAAAGAGCTACTGCAAACCATGTTGGATTTAGAGTTCCAAATTCATCTATCTATATATCAGAGAATCGAGGGAAACCTAAATATAAAAACTGCTACTGTAGACGAACGCTTCAACCTAGAAGAACAAAATTTGGTGAGCCAAGTGGGATTTGTGTACTGATCATTACCACCAAGTATCATCAAGATTGGTGAAAAAATATTTGCTGGTATTTCGGAAAATCGTTATTTCTTAGAAGCTTGGCAACCCCTCTCAATGAAAGTGCTTTCCACAGTCTGTGCCTAGGGCTACTTGAAGAGGAAACAAACCATAGAGCCAAAATGAGAACTCCTTTATTTTGTCAAGTTTCAAAGAGCTACTACAAACCATGTTGGATTTAGAGTTCCAAATTCATCTATCTATATGGGAGAGAACAGAGGGAAACCTAAATATAAAAACTGCTACTGTAGAAGAAAGCTTCAACCTAGAAGAACAAAATTTGTTGAGCCAAGTGGGATTTGTGTACTGATCATTAGCACCAAGTATCATCAAGATTGGGTGAAAAAATATTTGCTGGTATTTCGGAAACTCGTTATTTCTTAGAAGCTTGGCAACCCCTCTCAATGAAAGTGCTTTTCCACAGTCCGTCCCTAGGGCTACTTGAAGAGAAAACGAATCATAGAGACAAAACTGAGAACTCCTTTATTTTGTCAATTTTCAAACAGCTACTACAAACCATGTTGGATTTAGAGTTCCAAATTCATCTATCTATATATGAGAGAAAAGAGGGAAACCTAAATATAAAAACTGCTACTGTAGACGAACGCTTCAACCTAGAAGAACAAAATTTGGTGAGCCAAGTGGGATTTGTGTACTGATCATTACCACCAAGTATCCTCAATATTGGGTGAAAAAAATATTTGCTGGTATTTCGGAAACTCGTTTTTTCTTAGAAGCTTGGCAAACCCTCTCAATGAAACTGCTTTTCCACAGTGTGTGCCTAGGGCTACTTGAAGAGGAAACAAACCATAGAGACAAAACTGAGAACTCCTTTATTTTGTCAAGTCTCAAAGAGCTACTACAAACCATGTTGGATTTAGAGTTCCAAATTCATCTATCTATATATGAGATAACACAGGGAAACCTAAATATAAAAACTGCTACTGTAGACGAATGCTTCAACCTAAAAGAACAAAATTTGGTGAGCCAAGTGGGATTTGTGTACTGATCATTACCACCAAGTATCATCAAGTTTGGGTGAAAAAATATTTGCTGGTATTTCGGAAACTCGTTTTTTCTTAGAAGCTTGGCAACCCCTCTCAATGAAAGTGCTTTTCCACAGTGTGTGCCTAGGGCTACTTGAAGAGGAAACAAACCATAGAGACAAAACTGAGAACTCCGTTATTTTTTCAAGTTTCAAAAGCTACTACCAACCATGTTGGATTTAGAGTTCCAAATTCATCTATCTATATAGGAGAGAACAGAGGGAAAAATAAATATGAAAACTGCTATTGTAGACGACCGCTTCAACCTAGAAGAACAAAATTTGTTGAGCCAAGTGGGATTTGTGTACTGATCATTACCACCAAGTATCATCAAGATTGGGTGAAAAAAATATTTGCTTGTATTTCGGAAACTCGTTATTTCTTAGAAGCTTGGCAACCCATCTCAATGAAAGTGCTTTTCCACAGTGTGTGCCTAGGGCTACTTGAAGAGGAAACAAACCATAGAGACAAAACTGAGAACTCCTTTAATTTGTGAAGGCTCAAAGAGGTACTACAAACCATGTTGGATTTAGAGTTCCAAATTCATCTATCTATATATGAGATAACAGAGGGAAACCTAAATATAAAAACTGCTACTGTAGACGAACGCTTCAACCTAGAAGATCAAAATTTGGTGAGCCAAGTGGGATTTGTGTACTGATCATTACCACCACGTATCATCAAGATTGGGTGAAAAAATATTTGCTGGAATTTCGGAAACTCGTTATTTCTTAGAAGCTTGGCAACCCCTCTCAATTAAAGTGCTTTTCCACAGTGTGTGCTTAGGGCTACTTGAAGAGGAAACAAACCATAGAGACAAAACTGAGAACTCCGTTATTTTTTCAAGTCTCAAAGAGGTACTACAAACCATGTTGGATTTAGAGTTCCAAATTCATCTATATATATATCAGAGAATCGAGGGAAACCTAAATATAAAAACTGCTACTGTAGACGAACGCTTCATCCTAGAAGAACAAAATTTGGAAAGCCAAGTGGGATTTGTGTACTGATCATTACCACCAAGTATCATCAATATTGGGTGAATAAATATTTGCTGGTATTTCGGAAACTCGTTATTTCTTAGAAGCTTGCAACCCATCTCAATGAAAGTGCTTTTCCACAGTGTGTGCCTAGGGCTACTTGAAGAGGAAACAAACCATAGAGACAAAACTGAGAACTCCTTTATTTTGTCAAGTCTCAAAGAGCTACTACAAACCATGTTGGATTTAGAGTTCCAAATTCATCTATCTATATATGAGATAACAGAGCGAAACCTAAATATAAAAACTGCTACTGTAGACGAACGCTTCAACCTAGAAGAACAAAATTTGGTGAGCCAAGTGGGATTTGTGTACTTATCATTACCACCAAGTATCATCAAGATTCGGTGAAAAAATATTTGCTGGTATTTCGGAAACTCGTAATTTCTAAGAAGCTTGGCAACCCCTCTCAATGAAAGTGCTTTTCCACAGTCTGTGCCTAGGGCTACTTGAAGAGGAAACAAACCATAGAGACAAAACTGAAAACTCCTTTATTTTGTCAAGTTTCAAAGAGCTACTACAAACCATGTTGGATTTAGAGTTCCAAATTCATCTATCTATATAGGAAAGAACAGAGGGTAACATAAATATAAAAACTGCTACTGTAGATGAACGTTACAACCTAGAATAACAAAATTTGGTGAGCCAAGTTGGAAATGTGTACTGATCATTACCTCCAAGTATCATCAAGATTGGGTGAAAAAATATTTGCTGGTATTTCGGAAACTCGTTATTTCGTAGAAGCTTGGCAACCCCTTCCAATGAAAGTGCTTTCCACATTCTGTGCCTAGGCCTACTTGAAGATGAAACAAACCATAGAGACAAAACTGAGAACTCCTTTTTTTTGTCAAGTTTCAAAGAGCTACTGCAAACCATGTTGGATTTAGAGTTCCAAATTCATCTATCTATATATCAGAGAATCGAGGGAAACCTAAATATAAAAACTGCTACTGTAGACGAACGCTTCAACCTAGAAGAACAAAATTTGGTGAGCCAAGTGGGATTTGTGTACTGATCATTACCACCAAGTATCATCAAGATTGGTGAAAAAATATTTGCTGGTATTTCGGAAAATCGTTATTTCTTAGAAGCTTGGCAACCCCTCTCAATGAAAGTGCTTTCCACAGTCTGTGCCTAGGGCTACTTGAAGAGGAAACAAACCATAGAGCCAAAATGAGAACTCCTTTATTTTGTCAAGTTTCAAAGAGCTACTACAAACCATGTTGGATTTAGAGTTCCAAATTCATCTATCTATATGGGAGAGAACAGAGGGAAACCTAAATATAAAAACTGCTACTGTAGAAGAAAGCTTCAACCTAGAAGAACAAAATTTGTTGAGCCAAGTGGGATTTGTGTACTGATCATTAGCACCAAGTATCATCAAGATTGGGTGAAAAAATATTTGCTGGTATTTCGGAAACTCGTTATTTCTTAGAAGCTTGGCAACCCCTCTCAATGAAAGTGCTTTTCCACAGTCCGTCCCTAGGGCTACTTGAAGAGAAAACAAATCATAGAGACAAAACTGAGAACTCCTTTATTTTGTCAAGTTTCAAACAGCTACTACAAACCATGTTGGATTTAGAGTTCCAAATTCATCTATCTATATATGAGAGAAAAGAGGGAAACCTAAATATAAAAACTGCTACTGTAGACGAACGCTTCAACCTAGAAGAACAAAATTTGGTGAGCCAAGTGGGATTTGTGTACTGATCATTACCACCAAGTATCCTCAAGATTGGGTGAAAAAAATATTTGCTGGTATTTCGGAAACTCGTTTTTTCTTAGAAGCTTGGCAAACCCTCTCAATGAAACTGCTTTTCCACAGTGTGTGCCTAGGGCTACTTGAAGAGGAAACAAACCATAGAGACAAAACTGAGAACTCCTTTATTTTGTCAAGTCTCAAAGAGCTACTACAAACCATGTTGGATTTAGAGTTCCAAATTCATCTATCTATATATGAGATAACACAGGGAAACCTAAATATAAAAACTGCTACTGTAGACGAATGCTTCAACCTAAAAGAACAAAATTTGGTGAGCCAAGTGGGATTTGTGTACTGATCATTACCACCAAGTATCATCAAGTTTGGGTGAAAAAATATTTGCTGGTATTTCGGAAACTCGTTTTTTCTTAGAAGCTTGGCAACCCCTCTCAATGAAAGTGCTTTTCCACAGTGTGTGCCTAGGGCTACTTGAAGAGGAAACAAACCATAGAGACAAAACTGAGAACTCCGTTATTTTTTCAAGTTTCAAAAGCTACTACCAACCATGTTGGATTTAGAGTTCCAAATTCATCTATCTATATAGGAGAGAACAGAGGGAAAAATAAATATGAAAACTGCTATTGTAGACGACCGCTTCAACCTAGAAGAACAAAATTTGGTGAGCCAAGTGGGATTTGTGTACTGATTATTACCACCAAGTGTCATCAAGATTCGGTGAAAAAATATTTGCTGGTATTTCGGAAACTCGTAATTTCTTAGAAGCTTGGCAACCCCTCTCAATGAAAGTGCTTTTCCACAGTCTGTGCCTAGGGCTACTTGAAGAGGAAACAAACCATAGCGACAAAACTGACAAGTCCTTTATTTTGTCAAGTTTCAAAGAGCTACTACAAACCATGTTGGATTTAGAGTTCCAAACTAATCTTTCTATATAGGAGAGAACAGAGGGAAACCTAAATATAAAAACTGCTACTGTAGACGAACGCTTCAACCTAGAAGAACAAAATTTGGTGAGCCAAGTGGGATTTGTGTACTGATCATTACCACCAAGTATCATCAAGATTGGTGAAAAAATATTTGCTGGTATTTCGGAAACTCGTTATTTCTTAGAAGCTTGGCAACCCCTCTCAATGAAAGTGCTTTTCCACAGTGTGTGCCTAGGGCTACATGAAGAGGAAACAAACCATAGAGACAAAACTGAGAACTCCTTTATTTTGTCAAGTTTCAAAGAGCTACTACAAACCATGTTGGATTTAGAGTTCCAAATTCATCTATCTATATGGGAGAGAACAGAGGGAAACCTAAATATAAAAACTGCTACTGTACACAAAAGCTTCAACATAGAAGAACAAAATTTGTTGAGCCAAGTGGGATTTGTGTACTGATCATTACCACCAAGTATCATCAAGATTGGGTGAATAAATATTTGCTGGTATTTCGGAAACTCGTCTTTTCTTAGAAGCTTGGCAACCCATCTCAATGAAAGTGCTTTTCCACAGTGTGTGCCTAGGGCTACTTTAAGAGGAAACAAACCATAGAGACAAAACTGAGAACTCTTTTATTTTGTCAAGTCTCAAAGAGCTACTACAAACCATGTTGGATTTAGAGTTCCAAATTCATCTATCTATATATGAGATAACAGAGGGAAACCTAAATATAAAAACTGCTACTGTAGACGAACGCTTCAACCTAGAAGAACAAAATTTGGTGAGCCAAGTGGGATTTGTGTACTGATCATTACCACCAAGTATCATCAAGATTGGGTGAAAAAATATTTGCTGGTATTTCGGAAACTCGTTATTTTGTAGAAGCTTGGCAACCCCTCTCAATGAAAATGCTTTTCCACAGTGTGTGCCTAGGGCTACTTGAAGAGGAAACAAACCATAGCGACAAAACTGACAACTCCTTTATTTTGACAAGTTTCAAAGAGCTACTACAAACCATGTTGAAATTAGAGTTCCAAACTCATCTTTCTATATAGGAGAGAACAGAGGGAAACCTAAATATAAAAACTGCTACTGTAGACGAACGCTTCAACCCAGAAGAACAAAATTTGGTGAGCCAAGTGGGATTTGTGTACTGATCATTAGCACCAAGTATCATCAAGATTGGGTGAAAATATATTTGCTGGTATTTCGGAAACTCGTTATTACTTAGAAGTTTGGCAACCCCTCTCAATGAAAGTGCTTTTCCACAGTCTGTGCCTAGGGCTACTTGAAGAGGAAACAAACCATAGAGACAAAACTAGGAACTCCTTTATTTTGTCAAGTTTCAAAGAGCTACTACAAACCTCGTTGGATTTAGGGTTCCAAATTCATCTATCTATATGGGAGAGAACAGAGGGAAAAATAAATATAAAAACTGCTACTGCAGACGAACGCTTCAACCTAGAAGAACAAAATTTGGTGAGCCAAGTGGGATTTGTGTACTGATCATTAGCACCAAGTATCATCAAGATTGGGTGAAAAAATATTTGCTGGTATTTCGGAAACTCGTTATTTCGTAGAAGCTTGGCAACCCCTTCCAATGAAAGTGCTTTCCACATTCTGTGCCTAGGCCTACTTGAAGATGAAACAAACCATAGAGACAAAACTGAGAACTCCTTTTTTTTGTCAAGTTTCAAAGAGCTACTGCAAACCATGTTGGATTTAGAGTTCCAAATTCATCTATCTATATATCAGAGAATCGAGGGAAACCTAAATATAAAAACTGCTACTGTAGACGAACGCTTCAACCTAGAAGAACAAAATTTGGTGAGCCAAGTGGGATTTGTGTACTGATCATTACCACCAAGTATCATCAAGATTGGTGAAAAAATATTTGCTGGTATTTCGGAAAATCGTTATTTCTTAGAAGCTTGGCAACCCCTCTCAATGAAAGTGCTTTCCACAGTCTGTGCCTAGGGCTACTTGAAGAGGAAACAAACCATAGAGCCAAAATGAGAACTCCTTTATTTTGTCAAGTTTCAAAGAGCTACTACAAACCATGTTGGATTTAGAGTTCCAAATTCATCTATCTATATGGGAGAGAACAGAGGGAAACCTAAATATAAAAACTGCTACTGTAGAAGAAAGCTTCAACCTAGAAGAACAAAATTTGTTGAGCCAAGTGGGATTTGTGTACTGATCATTAGCACCAAGTATCATCAAGATTGGGTGAAAAAATATTTGCTGGTATTTCGGAAACTCGTTATTTCTTAGAAGCTTGGCAACCCCTCTCAATGAAAGTGCTTTTCCACAGTCCGTCCCTAGGGCTACTTGAAGAGAAAACGAATCATAGAGACAAAACTGAGAACTCCTTTATTTTGTCAATTTTCAAACAGCTACTACAAACCATGTTGGATTTAGAGTTCCAAATTCATCTATCTATATATGAGAGAAAAGAGGGAAACCTAAATATAAAAACTGCTACTGTAGACGAACGCTTCAACCTAGAAGAACAAAATTTGGTGAGCCAAGTGGGATTTGTGTACTGATCATTACCACCAAGTATCCTCAATATTGGGTGAAAAAAATATTTGCTGGTATTTCGGAAACTCGTTTTTTCTTAGAAGCTTGGCAAACCCTCTCAATGAAACTGCTTTTCCACAGTGTGTGCCTAGGGCTACTTGAAGAGGAAACAAACCATAGAGACAAAACTGAGAACTCCTTTATTTTGTCAAGTCTCAAAGAGCTACTACAAACCATGTTGGATTTAGAGTTCCAAATTCATCTATCTATATATGAGATAACACAGGGAAACCTAAATATAAAAACTGCTACTGTAGACGAATGCTTCAACCTAAAAGAACAAAATTTGGTGAGCCAAGTGGGATTTGTGTACTGATCATTACCACCAAGTATCATCAAGTTTGGGTGAAAAAATATTTGCTGGTATTTCGGAAACTCGTTTTTTCTTAGAAGCTTGGCAACCCCTCTCAATGAAAGTGCTTTTCCACAGTGTGTGCCTAGGGCTACTTGAAGAGGAAACAAACCATAGAGACAAAACTGAGAACTCCGTTATTTTTTCAAGTTTCAAAAGCTACTACCAACCATGTTGGATTTAGAGTTCCAAATTCATCTATCTATATAGGAGAGAACAGAGGGAAAAATAAATATGAAAACTGCTATTGTAGACGACCGCTTCAACCTAGAAGAACAAAATTTGTTGAGCCAAGTGGGATTTGTGTACTGATCATTACCACCAAGTATCATCAAGATTGGGTGAAAAAAATATTTGCTTGTATTTCGGAAACTCGTTATTTCTTAGAAGCTTGGCAACCCATCTCAATGAAAGTGCTTTTCCACAGTGTGTGCCTAGGGCTACTTGAAGAGGAAACAAACCATAGAGACAAAACTGAGAACTCCTTTAATTTGTGAAGGCTCAAAGAGGTACTACAAACCATGTTGGATTTAGAGTTCCAAATTCATCTATCTATATATGAGATAACAGAGGGAAACCTAAATATAAAAACTGCTACTGTAGACGAACGCTTCAACCTAGAAGATCAAAATTTGGTGAGCCAAGTGGGATTTGTGTACTGATCATTACCACCACGTATCATCAAGATTGGGTGAAAAAATATTTGCTGGAATTTCGGAAACTCGTTATTTCTTAGAAGCTTGGCAACCCCTCTCAATTAAAGTGCTTTTCCACAGTGTGTGCTTAGGGCTACTTGAAGAGGAAACAAACCATAGAGACAAAACTGAGAACTCCGTTATTTTTTCAAGTCTCAAAGAGGTACTACAAACCATGTTGGATTTAGAGTTCCAAATTCATCTATATATATATCAGAGAATCGAGGGAAACCTAAATATAAAAACTGCTACTGTAGACGAACGCTTCATCCTAGAAGAACAAAATTTGGAAAGCCAAGTGGGATTTGTGTACTGATCATTACCACCAAGTATCATCAATATTGGGTGAATAAATATTTGCTGGTATTTCGGAAACTCGTTATTTCTTAGAAGCTTGCAACCCATCTCAATGAAAGTGCTTTTCCACAGTGTGTGCCTAGGGCTACTTGAAGAGGAAACAAACCATAGAGACAAAACTGAGAACTCCTTTATTTTGTCAAGTCTCAAAGAGCTACTACAAACCATGTTGGATTTAGAGTTCCAAATTCATCTATCTATATATGAGATAACAGAGCGAAACCTAAATATAAAAACTGCTACTGTAGACGAACGCTTCAACCTAGAAGAACAAAATTTGGTGAGCCAAGTGGGATTTGTGTACTTATCATTACCACCAAGTATCATCAAGATTCGGTGAAAAAATATTTGCTGGTATTTCGGAAACTCGTAATTTCTAAGAAGCTTGGCAACCCCTCTCAATGAAAGTGCTTTTCCACAGTCTGTGCCTAGGGCTACTTGAAGAGGAAACAAACCATAGAGACAAAACTGAAAACTCCTTTATTTTGTCAAGTTTCAAAGAGCTACTACAAACCATGTTGGATTTAGAGTTCCAAATTCATCTATCTATATAGGAAAGAACAGAGGGTAACATAAATATAAAAACTGCTACTGTAGATGAACGTTACAACCTAGAATAACAAAATTTGGTGAGCCAAGTTGGAAATGTGTACTGATCATTACCTCCAAGTATCATCAAGATTGGGTGAAAAAATATTTGCTGGTATTTCGGAAACTCGTTATTTCTTAGAAGCTTGGCAACCCCTCTCAATGAAACTGCTTTTCCACAGTGTGTGCCTAGGGCTACTTGAAGAGGAAACAAACCATAGAGACAAAACTGAGAACTCCTTTATTTTGTCAAGTCTCAAAGAGCTACTACAAACCATGTTGGATTTAGAGTTCCAAATTCATCTATCTATATATGAGATAACACAGGGAAACCTAAATATAAAAACTGCTACTGTAGACGAAGGCTTCAACCTAGAAGAACAAAATTTGGTGAGCCAAGTGGGATTTGTGTACTGATCATTACCACCAAGTATCATCAAGATTGTTTGAAAAAATATTTGCTGGTATTTCGGAAACTCGTTTTTTCTTAGAAGCTTGGCAACCCCTCTCAATGAAAGTGCTTTTCCACAGTGTATGCCTAGAGCTACTTGAAGAGGAAACAAACCATAGAGACAAAACTGAGAACTCCTTTATTTTTTAAGTTTCAAAAGCTACTACAAACCATGTTGGATTTAGAGTTCCAAATTCATCTATCTATATAGGAGAAACAGAGGGAAAAATGAATATAAAAACTGCTACTCTAGACGAACGCTTCAACCTAGAAGAACAAAGCTTGGTGAGCCAAGTGGGATTTGTGTACTGATTATTACCACCAAGTATCATCAAGATTGGGTGAAAAAATATTTGCTGGTATTTCGGAAACTTGTAATTTCTTAGAAGCTTGGCAACCCCTCTCAATGAAAGTACTTTTCCACAGTGTGTGCCTAGGGCTACTTGAAGAGGAAACAAACCATAGCGACAAAACTGAGAACTCCTTTATTTTGTCAAGTTTCAAAGAGCTACTACAAACCATGTTGGATTTAGAGTTCCAAACTCATCTTTCTATATAGGAGAGAACAGAGGGAAACCTAAATATAAAAACTGCTACTGTAGACGAACGCTTCAACCTAGAAGAACAAAATTTGGTGAGCCAAGTGGGATTTGTGTACTGATCATTACCACCAAGTATCCTCAAGATTGGGTGAAAAAAATATTTGCTGGTATTTCGGAAACTCGTTTTTTCTTAGAAGCTTGGCAACCCCTCTCAATGAAACTGCTTTTCCACAGTGTGTGCCTAGGGCTACTTGAAGAGGAAACAAACCATAGAAACAAAACTGAGAACTCCTTTATTTTGTCAAGTCTCAAAGAGCTACTACAAACCATGTTGGAATTAGAGTTCCAAATTCATCTATCTATATATGAGATAACACAGGGAAACCTAAATATAAAAACTGCTACTGTAGACGAATGCTTCAACCTAGAAACAAAATTTGGTGAGCCAAGTGGGATTTGTGTACTGATCATTACCACCAAGTATCATCAAGATTGGGTGAAAAAATATTTGCTGGTATTTCGGAAACTCGTTTTTTCTTAGAAGCTTGGCAACCCATCTCAATGAAAGTGCTTTTCCAAAGTGTGTGCCTAGGGCTACTTGAAGAGGAAACAAACCATAGAGACAAAACTGAGAACTCCGTTATTTTTTCAAGTTTCAAAAGCTACTACAAACCATGTTGGATTTAGAGTTCCAAATTCATCTATCTATATAGGAGAGAACAGAGGGAAAAATAAATATAAAAACTGCTACTCTAGACGAACGCTTCAACCTAGAAGAACAAAATTTGGTGAGCCAAGTGGGATTTGTGTACTGATTATTACCACCAAGTATCATCAAGATTCGGTGAAAAAATATTTGCTGGTATTTCGGAAACTCGTAATTTCTTAGAAGCTTGGCAACCCCTCTCAATGAAAGTGCTTTTCCACCGTCTGTGCCTAGGGCTACTTGAAGAGGAAACAAACCATAGCGACAAAACTGAGAACTCCTTTATTTTGTCAAGTTTTCAAAGAGCTACTACAAACCATGTTGGATTTAGAGTTCCAAACTCATCTTTCTATATAGGAGAGAACAGAGGGAAACCTAAATATAAAAAACTGCTACTGCAGACGAACGCTTCAACCTAGAAGAACAAAATTTGGTGAGCCAAGTGGGATTTGTGTACTGATCATTACCACCAAGTTTTATCAAGATTGGTGAAAAAATATTTGCTGGTATTTCGGAAACTCGCTATTTCTTAGAAGCTTGGCAACCACTCTCAATGAAAGTGCTTTTCCAAGGTCTGTGCCTAGGGCTACTTGAAGAGGAAACAAACCATAGAGACAAAACTGAGAACTCCCTTATTTTGTCAAGTCTCAAAGAGCTACTACAAACCATGTTGGATTTAGAGTTCCAAATTCATCTATCTATATATGAGATAACAGAGGGAAACCTAAATATAAAAACTGCTACTGTAGACGAACGCTTCAACCTAGAAAAACAAAATTTGGTGAGCCAAGTGGGATTTGTGTACTGATCATTACCACCAAGTATCATCAAGATTGGGTGAAAAAATATTTGCTGGTATTTCGGAAACTCGTAATTTCTTAGAAGCTTGGCAACCCATCTCAATGAAAGTGCTTTTCCACAGTCTGTGCCTAGGGCTAAATGAAGAGGAAACAAACCATAGAGACAAAACTGAGAACTCCTTTATTTTGTCAATTTTCAAAGAGCTAATACAAACCATGTTGGATTTAGAGTTCCAAATTCATCTATATATATATCAGAGAATCGGGGGAAACCTAAATATAAAAACTGCTACTGTAGACGAACGCTTCATTCTAGAAGAACAAAATTTGGTAAGCCAAGTGGGATTTGTGTACTGATCATTACCCTAGTATCATCAAGATTGGGTGAATAAATATTTGCTGGTATTTCGGAAACTAGTTATTTCTTAGAAGCTTGGCAACCCATCTCAATGAAAGTGCTTTTCCACAGTGTGTGCCTAGGGCTACTTGAAGAGGAAACAAACCATAGAGACAAAACTGAGAACTACCTTATTTTGTCAAGTCTCAAAGAGCTACTACAAACCATGTTGGATTTAGAGTTCCAAATTCATCTATCTATATATGAGATAACAGAGGGAAACCTAAATATAAAAACTGCTACTGTAGAAGAACGCTTCAACCAGGAAGAACAAAATTTGGTGAGCCAAGTGGGATTTGTGTACTGATCATTACCACCAAGAATCATCAAGATTCGGTGAAAAAATATTTGCTGGTATTTCAGAAACTCGTAATTTCTTAGAAGCTTGCCAACCCCTCTCAATGAAAGTCCTTTTCCACAGTCTGTGCCTAGGGCTACATGAAGAGGAATCAAACCATAGAGACAAAACTGAGAACTCCTTTATTTTGTCAAGTATCAAAGAGCTACTACAAACCATGTTGGATTTAGAGTTCCAAATTCATCTATCTATATAGGAGAGAACAGAGGGTAACCTAAATATAAAAACTGCTACTGTAGACGAACGCTTCAACCTAGAAGAACAAAATTTGGTGAGCCAAGTGGGATTTGTGTACTGATCATTACCACCAGGTATCATCAAGATTGGGTGAAAAAATATTTGCTGGTATTTCGGAAACTCGTTTTTTTTTAGAAGTTTTGCAACCCCTCTCAATTAAAGTGCTTTTCCACAGTGTGTGCCTAGGGCTACTTGAAGAGGAAACAAACCATAGAGACAAAACTGAGAACTCCGTTATTTTTTCAAGTCTCAAAGAGCTACTACAAACCATGTTTTATTTAGAGTTCCAAATTCATCTATCTATATATGAGATAACAGAGGGAAACCTAAATATATAAACTGCTACTGTAGAAGAACGCTTCAACCTAGAAGAACAAAATTTTGTGAGCCAAGTGGGATTTTTGTACTGATCATTACCACCAAGAATCATCAAGATTCGGTGAAAAAATATTTGCTGGTATTTCGGAAAGTCGTAATTTCTTAGAAGTTTGGCAACCCCTCTCAATGAAAGTGCTTTTCCACAGTCCGTCCCTAGGGCTACTTGAAGAGAAAACAAATCATAGAGACAAAACTGAGAACTCCTTTATTTTGTCAAGTCTCAAAGAGCTACTACAAACCATGTTGGATTTAGAGTTCCAAATTCATCTATCTATATATGAGATAACACAGGGAAACCTAAATATAAAAACTGCTACTGTAGACGAAGGCTTCAACCTAGAAGAACAAAATTTGGTGAGCCAAGTGGGATTTGTGTACTGATCATTACCACCAAGTATCATCAAGATTGGGTGAAAAAATATTTGCTGGTATTTCGGAAAATCGTTTTTTCTTAGAAGCTTGGCAACCCCTCTCAATGAAAGTGCTTTTCCACAGTGTATGCCTAGGGCTACTTGAAGAGGAAACAAACCATAGAGACAAAACTGAGAACTCCGTTATTTTTTAAGTTTCAAAAGCTACTACAAACCATGTTGGATTTAGAGTTCCAAATTCATCTATCTATATAGGAGAGAACAGAGGGAAAAATAAATATAAAACTGCTACTCTAGACGAACGCTTCAACCTAGAATAACAAAATTTGGTGAGCCAAGTGGGATTTGTGTACTGATTATTACCACCAAGTATCATCAAGATTCGGTGAAAAAATATTTGCTGGTATTTGGGAACTGTAATTTCTTAGAAGCTTGGCAACCTCTCTCAATGAAAGTGCTTTTCCACAGTCTATGCCTAGGGCTACTTGAAGAGGAAACAAACCATTGCGACAAAACTGAGAACTCCTTTATTTTGTCAAGTTTCAAAGAGCTACTACAAACCATGTTGGATTTAGAGTTCCAAACTCATCTTTCTATATAGGAGAGAACAGAGGGAAACCTAAATATAAAAACTGCTACTGTAGACGAACGCTTCAAACTAGAAGAACAAAATTTGGTGAGCCAAGTGGGATTTGTGTACTGATCATAAGCACCATGTATCATCAAGATTGGGTGAAAAAATATTTGCTGGTATTTCGGAAACTCGTTATTTCTTAGAAGCTTTGCAACCCCTCTCAATGAAAGTGCTTTTCCATAGTCTGTGCCTAGGGCTACTTGAAGAGGAAACAAACCATAGAGACAAAACTAGGAACTCCATTATTTTGTCAAGTTTCAAAGAGCTACTACAAACCTTGTTGGATTTAGAGTTCCAAATTCATCTAACTATATGGGAGAGAACAGAGGGAAACCTAAATATAAAAACTGCTACTGCAGACGAACGCTTCAACCTAGAAGAACAAAATTTGGTGAGCCAAGTGGGATTTGTGTACTGATCATTACCACCAAGTATTATCAAGATTGGGTGAAAAAATATTTGCTGGTATTTCAGAAACTCGTTATTTCGTAGAAGCTTGGCAACCCCTCCCAATGAAAGTGCTTTCCACATTCTGTGCCTAGGCCTACTTGAAGATGAAACAAACCATAGAGACAAAACTGAGAACTCCTTTATTTTGTCAAGTTTCAAAGAGCTACTACAAACCATGTTGGATTTAGAGTTCCAAATTCATCTATCTATATATGAGATAACAGAGGGAAACCTAAATATAAAAACTGCTACTGTAGACGAACGCTTCAACCTAGAAGAACAAAATTTGGTGAGCCAAGTGGGATTTGTGTACTGATCATTACCACCAAGTATCATCAAGATTGGGTGAATCAATATTTGCTGGTATTTCGGAAACTCGTTTTTTCTTAGAAGCTTGGCAACCCATCTCAATGAAAGGGCTTTTCCACAGTGTGTGCCTAGGGCTACTTGAAGAGGAAACAAACCATAGAGACAAAACTGAGAACTCCTTTATTCTGTCAAGTCTCAAAGAGCTACTACAAACTATGTTGGATTTAGAGTTCCAAATTCATCTATCTATATATGAGATTACAGAGGGAAACCTAAATATAAAAACTGCTACTGTAGACGAACGCTTCAACCTAGAAGATCAAAATTTGGTGAGCCAAGTGTTATTTGTGTACTAATCATTACCACCACGTATCATCAAGATTGGGTGAAGAAATATTTGCTGGTATTTCGGAAACTCGTTTTTTCTTAGAAGCTTGGCAACCCCTCTCAATTAAAGTGCTTTTCCACAGTGTGTGCCTAGGGCTACTTGAAGAGGAAACAAACCATAGAGACAAAACTGAGAACTCCGTTATTTTTTCATGTCTCAAAGAGCTACTACAAACCATGTTGGATTTAGAGTTCCAAATTCATCTATCTATATATGAGATAACAGAGGGAAACCTAAATATAAAAACTGCTACTGTAGACGAACGCTTCAACCTAGAAGAACAAAATTTGGTGAGCCAAGTGGGATTTGTGTACTGATCATTACCACCAAGTACCATCAAGATTGGGTGAAAAAATATTCGCTGGTATTTCGGAAACTCGTAATTTCTTAGAAGCTTGGCAACCCCTCTCAATGAAAGTGCTTTTCCACAGTCTGTGCCTAGGGCTACATGAAGAGGAAACAAACCATAGAGACAAAACTGAGAACTCCTTTATTTTGTCAATTTTCAAAGAGCTACTACAAACCATGTTAGATTTAGAGTTCCAAATTCATCTATCTATATATCAGAGAATCGAGGGAAACCTAAATATAAAAACTGCTACTGTAGACGAGCGCTTCAACCTAGAAGAAGAAAATTTGGTGAGCCAAGTGGGATTTGTGTACTGATCATTACCACCAAGTATCATCAAGATTGGGTGAATAAATATTTGCTGGTATTTCGGAAACTCGTTATTTCGTAGAAGCTTGGCAACCCATCTCAATGAAAGTGCTTTTCCACAGTCTGTGCCTTGGGCTACTTGAAGAGGAAACAAACCATAGAGACAAAACTGAGAACTCCTTTATTTTGTCAAGTCTCAAAGAGCTACTACAAACCATGTTGGATTTAGAGTTCCAAATTCATCTATCTATATATGAGATAACAGAGGGAAACCTAAATATAAAAACTGCTACTGTAGCCGAACGCTTCAACCTAGAAGAACAAAATTTGGTGAGGCAAGTGGGATTTGTGTACTGATCATTACCACCAAGTATCATCAAGATTGGTGAAAAAATATTTGCTGGTATTTCGGAAACTCGTTATTTCTTCGAAGCTTGGCAACCCCTCTCAATGAAAGTGCTTTTCCAAGGTCTGTGCCTAGGGCTACTTGAAGAGGTAACAAACCATAGAGACAAAACTGAGAACTCCTTTATTTTGTCACGTTTCAAAGAGCTACTACAAACCATGTTGGATTTAGAGTTCGAAATTCATCTATCTATATGGGAGAGAACAGAGGGAAACCTAAATATAAAAACTGCTACTGTAGACGAACGCTTCAACCTAGATGAACAAAATTTGGTGAGCCAAGTGGATTTGTGTACTGATCATTACCACCAAGTATCATCAAGATTGGGTGAATAAATATTTGCTGGTATTTCGGAAACTCGTTATTTCTTAGAAGCTTGGCAACCCATCTCAATGAAAGTGCTTTTCCACAGTGTGTGCCTAGGGCTACTTGAAGAGGAAACAAACCTTAGAGACAAAACTGAGAACTCCTTTATTTTGTCAAGTCTCAAAGAGCTACTACAAACCATGCTGGATTTAGAGTTCCAAATTCATCTATCTATATATGAGATAACAGAGGGAAACCTAAATATAAAAACTGCTACTGTAGACGAACGCTTCAACCTAGAAGATCAAAATTTGGTGAGCCAAGTGGGATTTGTGTACTGATCATTACCACCACGTATGATCCAGATTGGGTGAAAAAATATTTGCTGGTATTTCGGAAACTCGTTTTTTCTTAGAAGCTTGGCAACCCCTCTCAATGAAAGTGCTTTTCCACAGTGTGTGCCTAGGGCTACGTGAAGAGGAAACAAACCATAGAGACAAAACTGAGAGCTCCGTTATTTTTTCAAGTCTCAAAGAGCTACTACAAACCATGTTGGATTTAGAGTTCCAAATTCATCTATCTATATATGAGATAACAGAGGGAAACCTAAATATAAAAACTGCTACTGTAGACGAACGCTTCAACCTAGAAGAACAAAATTTGGTGAGCCAAGTGGGAATTGTGTACTGATCATTACCACCAAGTATCATCAAGATTGGGTGAAAAAATATTCGCTGGTATTTCGGAAACTCGTAATTTCTTAGAAGCTTGGCAACCCCTCTCCATGAAAGTGCTTTTCCACAGTCTGTGCCTAGGGCTACATGAAGAGGAAACAAACCATAGAGACAAAACTGAGAACTCCTTTATTTTGTCAATTTTCAAAGAGCTACTACAAACCATGTTGGATTTAGAGTTCCAAATTCATCTATCTATATATCAGAGAATCGAGGGAAACCTAAATATAAAAACTGCTACTGTAGACGAGCGCTTCAACCTAGAAGAACAAAATTTTGTGAGCCAAGTGGGATTTGTGTACTGATCATTACCACCAAGTATCATCAAGATTGGGTGAATAAATATTTGCTGGTATTTCGGAAACTCGTTATTTCTTAGAAGCTTGGCAACCCATCTCAATGAAAGTGCTTTTCCACAGTGTGTGCCTAGGGCTACTTGAAGAGGAAACAAACCATAGAGACAAAACTGAGAACTCCTTTATTTTGTCAAGTCTCAAAGAGCTACTACAAACCATGTTGGATTTAGAGTTCCAAATTCATCTATCTATATATGAGATAACAGAGGGAAACCTAAATATAAAAACTGCTACTGTAGACGAACGCTTCAACCTAGAAGAACAAAATTTGGTGAGCCAAGTGGGATTTGTGTACTGATCATTACCACCAAGTATCATCAAGATTGGTGAAAAAATATTTGCTGGTATTTCGGAAACTCGTTATTTCTTATAAGCTTGGCAACCCCTCTCAATGAAAGTGCTTTTCCAAGGTCTGTGCCTAGGGCTACTTGAAGAGGAAACAAACCATAGAGACAAATCTGAGAACTCCTTTATTTTGTCAAGTCTCAAAGAGCTACTACAAACCATGTTGGATTTAGAGTTCCAAATTCATCTATCTATATATGAGATAACACAGGGAAACCTAAATATAAAAACTGCTACTGTAGACGAACGCTTCAACCTAGAAGATCAAAATTTGGTGAGCCAAGTGGGATTTGTGTACTGATCATTACCACCACGTATCATGAAGATTCGGTGAAAAAATATTTGCTGGTATTTCGGAAACTCGTTTTTTCTTAGAAGCTTGGCAACCCCTCTCAATGAAAGTGCTTTTCCACAGTGTGTACCTAGGGCTACTTGAAGAGGAAACAAACCATAGAGACAAAACTGAGAACTCCGTTATTTTTTCAAGTTTCAAAAGCTACTACAAACCATGTTGGATTTAGAGTTTCAAATTCATCTATCTATATAGGAGAGAACAGAGGGAAAAATAAATATAAAAACTGCTACTGTAGACGAACGCTTCAACCTAGAAGAACAAAATTTGGTGAGCCAAGTGGGATTTGTGTACTGATCATTACCACCAAGTATCATCAAGATTCGGTGAAAAAATATTTGCTGGTATTTCGGAAACTCGTAATTTCCTAGAAGCTTGGCAACCCCTCTCAATGAAAGTGCTTTTCCACAGTCTGTGCCTAGGGCTAAATGAAGAGAAAACAAACCATAGAGACAAAACTGAGAACTCCTTTATTTTGTCAATTTTCAAAGAGCTAATACAAACCATGTTGGATTTAGAGTTCCAAATTCATCTATATATATATCAGAGAATCGAGGGAAACCTAAATATAAAAACTGCTACTGAAGACGAACGCTTCATCCTAGAAGAACAAAATTTGGTAAGCCAAGTGGGATTTGTGTACTGATCATTACCACCAAGTATCATCAAGATTGGGTGAATAAATATTTGCTGGTATTTCGGAAACTCGTTATTTCTTAGAAGCTTGGCAACCCATCTCAATGAAAGTGCTTTTCCACAGTCTGTGCCTAGGGCTACTTGAAGAGGAAACAAACCATAGAGACAAAACTGAGAACTCCTTTATTTTGTCAAGTCTCAAAGAGCTACTACAAACCATGTTGGATTTAGAGTTCCAAATCCATCTATCTATATATCAGAGAATCGAGGGAAACCTAAATATAAAAACTGCTACTGTAGACGAACGCTTCAACCTAGAAGAATAAAATTTGGTGAGCCAAGTGGGATTTGTGTACTGATCATTACCACCAAGTATCATCAAGATTGGTGAAAAAATATTTGCTGGTATTTCGGAAATTCGTTATTTCTTAGAAGCTTGGCAACCCCTCTCAATGAAAGTGCTTTTCCAAGGTCTGTGCCTAGGGCTACTTGAAGAGGAAACAAGCCATAGAGACAAAACTGAGAACTCCTTTATTTTGTCAAGTTTCAAACAGCTACTACAAACCATGTTGGATTTAGAGTTCCAAATTCATCTATCTATATGGGAGATAACAGAGGGAAACCAAAATATAAAAACTGCTACTGTAGACGAATGCTTCAAACTAGAAGAACAAAATTTGGTGAGCCAATTGGGATTTGTGTACTGATCATTACCACCAAGTATCATCAAGATTGGGTGAAAAAATATTTGCTGGTATTTTGGAAACTCGTAATTTCTTAGAAGCTTGGCAACCCCTCTCAATGAAAGTGCTTTTCCACAGTCTGTGCCTAGGGCTACATGAAGAGGAAACAAACCATAGAGACAAAACTGAGAACTTTTTAATTTTGTCAATTTTCAAAGAGCTACTACAAACCATGTTGGATTTAGAGTTCCAAATTCATCTATCTATATATCAGAGAATCGAGGGAAACCTAAATATAAAAACTGCTACTGTAGACGAACGCTTCAACCTAGAAGAACAAAATTTTTGAGCCAAGTGGGATTTGTGTACTGATCATTACCACGACGTATCATCAAGATTGGGTGAAAAAATATTTTCTGGTATTTCGGAAACTCGTTCTTTTTTAGAAGCTTGGCAACCCTTCTCAATTAAAGTGCTTTTCCACAGTGTGTGCCTAGGGCTACTTGAAGAGGAAACAAACCATAGAGACAAAACTGAGAACTCCGTTATTTTTTCAAGTCTCAAAGAGCTACTACAAACCATGGTGGATTTAGAGTTCCAAATTCATCTATCTATATGGGAGAGAACAGAGGGAAACCTAAATATAAAAACTGCTACTGTAGACGAACGCTTCAACCTAGAAGAACAAAATTTGGTGAACCAAGTGGGATTTGTGTACTGATCATTACCACCAAGTATCATCAAGATTGCGTGAATCAATATTTTCTGGTATTTCGGAAACTCGTTATTTCTTAGAAGCTTGGCATCCCATCTCAATGAAAGTGCTTTTCCACAGTGTGTGCCTAGGGCTACTTGAAGAGGAAACAAACCATAGAGACAAAACTGAGAACTCCTTTATTCTGTTAAGTCTCAAAGAGCTACTACAAACTATGTTGGATTTAGAGTTCCAAATTCATCTATCTATATATGAGATAACAGAGGGAAACCTAAATATAAAAACTGCTACTGTAGACGAACGCTTCAACCTAGAAGATCAAAATTTGGTGAGCCAAGTGTTATTTGTGTACTAATCATTACCACCAAGTATCATCAAGATTGGGTGAAGAAATATTTGCTGGTATTTCGGAAACTCGTTTTTTCTTAGAAGCTTGGCAACCCCTCTCAATTAAAGTGCTTTTCCACAGTGTGTGCCTAGGGATACTTGAAGAGGAAACAAACCATAGAGACAAAACTGAGAACTCCGTTATTTTTTCAAGTGTCAAAGATCTACTACAAACCATGTTGGATTTAGAGTTCCAAATTCATCTATCTATATATGAGATAACAGAGGGAAACCTAAATATAAAAACTGCTACTGTAGACGAACGCTTCAACCTAGAAGATCAAAATTTGGTGAGCCAAGTGTTATTTGTGTACTAATCATTACCACCACGTATCATCAAGATTGGGTGAAGAAATATTTGCTGGTATTTCGGAAACTCGTTTTTTCTTAGAAGCTTGGCAACCCCTCTCAATTAAAGTGCTTTTCCACAGTGTGTGCCTAGGGCTACTTGAAGAGGAAACAAACCATAGAGACAAAACTGAGAACTCCGTTATTTTTTCAAGTCTCAAAGAGCTACTACAAACCATGTTGGATTTAGAGTTCCAAATTCATCTATCTATATAAGAGATAACAGAGGGAAACCTAAATATAAAAACTGCTACTGTAGACGAATGCTTCAACCTAGAAGAACAAAATTTGGTGAGCCAAGTGGGATTTGTGTACTGATCATTACCACCAAGTATCATCAAGATTGGGTGAAAAAATATTCGCTGGTACTTCGGAAACTCGTAATTTCTTAGAAGCTTGGCAACCCCTCTCAATGAAAGTGCTTTTCCACAGTTTGTGCCTAGGGCTACATGAAGAGGAAACAAGCCAAAGAGACAAAACTGAGAACTCCTTTCTTTTGTCAATTTTCAAAGAGCTACTACAAACCATGTTGGATTTAGAGTTCCAAATTCATCTATCTATATATCAGAGAATCGAGGGAAACCTAAATATAAAAACTGCTACTGTAGACGAGCGCTTCAACCTAGAAGAAGAAAATTTGGTGAGCCAAGTGGTATTTGTGTACTGATCATTACCACCAAGTATCATCAAGATTGGTGAAAAAATATTTGCTGGTATTTCGGAAAATCGTTATTTCTTAGAAGCTTGGCAACCCCTCTCAATGAAAGTGCTTTTCCAAGGTCTGTGCCTAGGGCTACTTGAAGAGGAAACAAACCATAGAGACAAAACTGAGAACTCCTTTATTTTGTCAAGTCTCAAAGAGCTACTACAAACCATGTTGGATTTAGAGTTCCAAATTCATCTATCTATATATGAGATAACAGAGGGAAACCTAAATATAAAAACTGCTACTGTAGACGAACGCTTCAACCTAGAAGAACAAAATTTGGTGAGCCAAGTGGGATTTGTGTACTAATCATTACCACCAAGTATCATCAAGATTCGGTGAAAAAATATTTGCTGGTATTTCAGCAACTCGTAATTTCTTAGAAGCTTGGCAACCCCTCTCAATTAAAGTGCTTTTCCACAGTGTGTGCCTAGGGCTACTTGAAGAGGAAACAAACCATAGAGACAAAACTGAGAACTCCGTTATTTTTTCAAGTATCAAAGAGCTACTACAAATCATGTTGGATTTAGAGTTCCAAATTCATCTATCTATATATGAGATAACAGAGGAAAACCAAAATATAAAAACTGCTACTGTAGACGAATGCTTCAAACTAGAAGAACAAAATTTGGTGAGCCAATTGGGATTTGTGTACTGATCATTACCACCAAGTATCATCAAGATTGGGTGAAAAAATATTTGCTGGTATTTTGGAAACTCGTAATTTCTTAGAAGCTTGGCAACCCCTCTCAATGAAAGTGCTTTTCCACAGTCTGTGCCTAGGGCTACATGAAGAGGAAACAAACCATAGAGACAAAACTGAGAACTTTTTAATTTTGTCAATTTTCAAAGAGCTACTACAAACCATGTTGGATTTAGAGTTCCAAATTCATCTATCTATATATCAGAGAATCGAGGGAAACCTAAATATAAATCTGCTACGGTAGACGAACGCTTCAACCTAGAAGAACAAAATTTTTGAGCCAAGTGGGATTTGTGTACTGATCATTACCACGACGTATCATCAAGATTGGGTGAAAAAATATTTTCTGGTATTTCGGAAACTCGCTCTTTTATAGAAGCTTGGCAACCCTTCTCAATTAAAGTGCTTTTCCACAGTGTGTGCCTAGGGCTACTTGAAGAGGAAACAAACCATAGAGACAAAACTGAGAACTCCGTTATTTTTTCAAGTCTCAAAGAGCTACTACAAACCATGGTGGATTTAGAGTTCCAAATTCATCTATCTATATGGGAGAGAACAGAGGGAAACCTAAATATAAAAACTGCTACTGTAGACGAACGCTTCAACCTAGAAGAACAAAATTTGGTGAACCAAGTGGGATTTGTGTACTGATCATTACCACCAAGTATCATCAAGATTGCGTGAATCAATATTTTCTGGTATTTCGGAAACTCGTTATTTCTTAGAAGCTTGCCATCCCATCTCAATGAAAGTGCTTTTCCACAGTGTGTGCCTAGGGCTACTTGAAGAGGAAACAAACCATAGAGACAAAACTGAGAACTCCTTTATTCTGTCAAGTCTCAAAGAGCTACTACAAACTATGTTGGATTTAGAGTTCCAAATTCATCTATCTATATATGAGATAACAGAGGGAAACCTAAATATAAAAACTGCTACTGTAGACGAACGCTTCAACCTAGAAGATCAAAATTTGGTGAGCCAAGTGTTATTTGTGTACTAATCATTACCACCAAGTATCATCAAGATTGGGTGAAGAAATATTTGCTGGTATTTCGGAAACTCGTTTTTTCTTAGAAGCTTGGCAACCCCTCTCAATTAAAGTGCTTTTCCACAGTGTGTGCCTCGGGATACTTGAAGAGGAAACAAACCATAGAGACAAAACTGAGAACTCCGTTATTTTTTCAAGTGTCAAAGATCTACTACAAACCATGTTGGACTTAGAGTTCCAAATTCATCTATCTATATATGAGATAACAGAGGGAAACCTAAATATAAAAACTGCTACTGTAGACGAACGCTTCAACCTAGAAGATCAAAATTTGGTGAGCCAAGTGTTATTTGTGTACTAATCATTACCACCACGTATCATCAAGATTGGGTGAAGAAATATTTGCTGGTATTTCGGAAACTCGTTTTTTCTTAGAAGCTTGGCAACCCCTCTCAATTAAAGTGCTTTTCCACAGTGTGTGCCTAGGGCTACTTGAAGAGGAAACAAACCATAGAGACAAAACTGAGAACTCCGTTATTTTTTCAAGTCTCAAAGAGCTACTACAAACCATGTTGGATTTAGAGTTCCAAATTCATCTATCTATATAAGAGATAACAGAGGGAAACCTAAATATAAAAACTGCTACTGTAGACGAACGCTTCAACCTAGAAGAACAAAATTTGGTGAGCCAAGTGGGATTTGTGTACTGATCATTACCACCAAGTATCATCAAGATTGGGTGAAAAAATATTCGCTGGTATTTCGGAAACTCGTAATTTCGTAGAAGCTTGGCAACCCCTCTCAATGAAAGTGCTTTTCCACAGTTTGTGCCTAGGGCTACATGAAGAGGAAACAAGCCATAGAGACAAAACTGAGAACTCCTTTCTTTTGTCAATTTTCAAAGAGCTACTACAAACCATGTTGGATTTAGAGTTCCAAATTCATCTATCTATATATCAGAGAATCGAGGGAAACCTAAATATAAAAACTGCTACTGTAGACGAGCGCTTCAACCTAGAAGAAGAAAATTTGGTGAGCCAAGTGGGATTTGTGTACTGATCATTACCACCAAGTATCATCAAGATTGGTGAAAAAATATTTGCTGGTATTTCGGAAAATCGTTATTTCTTAGAAGCTTGGCAACCCCTCTCAATGAAAGTGCTTTTCCAAGGTCTGTGCCTAGGGCTACTTGAAGAGGAAACAAACCATAGAGACAAAACTGAGAACTCCTTTATTTTGTCACGTTTCAAAGAGCTACTACAAACCATGTTGGATTTAGAGTTCCAAATTCATCTATCTATATGGGAGAGAACAGAGGGAAACCTAAATATAAAAACTGCTACTGTAGACGAACGCTTCAACCTAGATGAACAAAATTTGGTGAGCCAAGTGGGATTTGTGTACTGATCATTACCACCAAGTATCATCAAGATTGGGTGAATAAATATTTGCTGGTATTTCGGAAACTCGTTATTTCTTAGAAGCTTGGCAACCCATCTCAATGAAAGTGCTTTTCAACAGTGTGTGCCTAGGGCTACTTGAAGAGGAAACAAACCATAGAGACAAAACTGAGAACTCCTTTATTTTGTCTAGTCTCAAAGAGCTACTACAAACCATGCTGGATTTAGAGTTCCAAATTCGTCTATCTATATATGAGATAACAGAGGGAAACCTAAATATAAAAACTGCTACTGTAGACGAACGCTTCAACCTAGAAGATCAAAATTTGGTGAGCCAATTGGGATTTGTGTACTGATCATTACCACCACGTATGATCCAGATTGGGTGAAAAAATATTTGCTGGTATTTCGGAAACTCGTTTTTTCTTAGAAGCTTGGCAACCCCTCTCAATGAAAGTGCTTTTCCACAGTGTGTGCCTAGGGCTACGTGAAGAGGAAACAAACCATAGAGACAAAACTGAGAACTCCGTTATTTTTTCAAGTCTCAAAGAGCTACTACAAACCATGTTGGATTTAGAGTTCCAAATTCATCTATCTATATATGAGATAACAGAGGGTAACCTAAATATAAAAACTGCTACTGTAGACGAACGCTTCAACCTAGAAGAAGAAAATTTGGTGAGCCAAGTGGGATTTGTGTACTGATCATTACCACCAAGTATCATCAAGATTGGGTGAAAAAATATTTGCTGGTATTTCGGAAACTCGTAATTTCTTAGAAGCTTGGCAACCCCTCTCAATGAAAGTGCTTTTCCACAGTCTGTGCCTAGGGCTACATGAAGAGGAAACAAACCATAGAGACAAAACTGAGAACTCCTTTATTTTGTCAAGTCTCAAAGAGCTACTACTAACCATGTTGGATTTAGAGTTCCAAATTCATCTGTCTATATATGAGATAACAGAGGGAAACCTAAATATAAAAACTGCTACTGTAGACGAACGCTTCAACCTAGAAGAACAAAATTTGGTGAGCCAAGTGGGATTTGTGTACTAATCATTACCACCAAGTATCATCAAGATTCGGTGAAAAAATATTTGCTGGTATTTCAGCAACTCGTAATTTCTTAGAAGCTTGGCAACCCCTCTCAATTAAAGTGCTTTTCCACAGTGTGTGCCTAGGGCTACTTGAAGAGGAAACAAACCATAGAGACAAAACTGAGAACTCCGTTATTTTTTCAAGTATCAAAGAGCTACTACAAATCATGTTGGATTTAGAGTTCCAAATTCATCTATCTATATATGAGATAACAGAGGGAAACCAAAATATAAAAACTGCTACTGTAGACGAATGCTTCAAACTAGAAGAACAAAATTTGGTGAGCCAATTGGGATTTGTGTACTGATCATTACCACCAAGTATCATCAAGATTGGGTGAAAAAATATTTGCTGGTATTTTGGAAACTCGTAATTTCTTAGAAGCTTGGCAACCCCTCTCAATGAAAGTGCTTTTCCACAGTCTGTGCCTAGGGCTACATGAAGAGGAAACAAACCATAGAGACAAAACTGAGAACTTTTTAATTTTGTCAATTTTCAAAGAGCTACTACAAACCATGTTGGATTTAGAGTTCCAAATTCATCTATCTATATATCAGAGAATCGAGGGAAACCTAAATATAAAAACTGCTACGGTAGACGAACGCTTCAACCTAGAAGAACAAAATTTTTGAGCCAAGTGGGATTTGTGTACTGATCATTACCACGACGTATCATCAAGATTGGGTGAAAAAATATTTTCTGGTATTTCGGAAACTCGCTCTTTTTTAGAAGCTTGGCAACCCTTCTCAATTAAAGTGCTTTTCCACAGTGTGTGCCTAGGGCTACTTGAAGAGGAAACAAACCATAGAGACAAAACTGAGAACTCCGTTATTTTTTCAAGTCTCAAAGAGCTACTACAAACCATGGTGGATTTAGAGTTCCAAATTCATCTATCTATATGGGAGAGAACAGAGGGAAACCTAAATATAAAAACTGCTACTGTAGACGAACGCTTCAACCTAGAAGAACAAAATTTGGTGAACCAAGTGGGATTTGTGTACTGATCATTACCACCAAGTATCATCAAGATTGCGTGAATCAATATTTTCTGGTATTTCGGAAACTCGTTATTTCTTAGAAGCTTGCCATCCCATCTCAATGAAAGTGCTTTTCCACAGTGTGTGCCTAGGGCTACTTGAAGAGGAAACAAACCATAGAGACAAAACTGAGAACTCCTTTATTCTGTCAAGTCTCAAAGAGCTACTACAAACTATGTTGGATTTAGAGTTCCAAATTCATCTATCTATATATGAGATAACAGAGGGAAACCTAAATATAAAAACTGCTACTGTAGACGAACGCTTCAACCTAGAAGATCAAAATTTGGTGAGCCAAGTGTTATTTGTGTACTAATCATTACCACCAAGTATCATCAAGATTGGGTGAAGAAATATTTGCTGGTATTTCGGAAACTCGTTTTTTCTTAGAAGCTTGGCAACCCCTCTCAATTAAAGTGCTTTTCCACAGTGTGTGCCTAGGGATACTTGAAGAGGAAACAAACCATAGAGACAAAACTGAGAACTCCGTTATTTTTTCAAGTATCAAAGAGCTACTACAAACCATGTTGGATTTAGAGTTCCAAATTCATCTATCTATATATGAGATAACAGAGGGAAACCAAAATATAAAAACTGCTACTGTAGACGAATGCTTCAAACTAGAAGAACAAAATTTGGTGAGCCAATTGGGATTTGTGTACTGATCATTACCACCAAGTATCAACAAGATTGGGTGAAAAAATATTTGCTGGTATTTCAGAAACTCGTAATTTCTTAGAAGCTTGGCAACCCCTCTCAATGAAAGTGCTTTTCCACAGTCTGTGCCTAGGGCTACATGAAAAGGAAACAAACCATAGAGACAAAACTGAGAACTTTGTAATTTTGTCAATTTTCAAAAGCTACTACAAACCATGTTGGATTTAGAGTTCCAAATTCATCTATCTATATATCAGAGAATCGAGGGAAACCTAAATATAAAAACTGCTACTGTAGACGAACGCTTCAACCTAGAAGAACAAAATTTTTGAGCCAAGTGGGATTTGTGTACTGATCATTACCACCACGTATCATCAAGATTGGGTGAAAAAATATTTTCTGGTATTTCGGAAACTCGTTTTTTTTTAGAAGCTTGGCAACCCTTCTCAATTAAAGTGCTTTTCCACAGTGTGTGCCTAGGGCTACTTGAAGAGGAAACAAACCATAGAGACAAAACTGAGAACTCCGTTATTTTTTCAAGTCTCAAAGAGCTACTACAAACCATGGTGGATTTAGAGTTCCAAATTCATCTATCTATATAAGAGATAACAGAGGGAAACCTAAATATAAAAACTTCTACTGTAGACGAACGCTTCAACCTAGAAGAACAAAATTTGGTGAGCCAAGTGGGATTTGTGTACTGATCATTACCACCAAGTATCATCAAGATTCGGTGAAAAAATATTTGCTGGTATTTTGGAAACTCGTAATTTCTTAGAAGCTTGGCAACACCTCTCAATTTAAGTGCTTTTCCACAGTGTGTGCCTAGGGCTACTTGAAGAGGAAACAAACCATAGAGACAAAACTGAGAACTCCATTATTTTTTCAAGTCTCAAAGAGCTACTACAAACCATGTTGGATTTAGAGTTCCAAATTCATCTATCTATATATGAGATAACAGAGGGAAACCTAAATATAAAAACTGCTACTGTAGACGAACGCTTCAACCTAGAAGAAGAAAATTTGGTGAGCCAAGTGGGATTTGTGTACTGATCATTACCACCATGTATCATCAAGATTGGGTGAAAAAATATTTGCTGGTATTTCGGAAACTCGTTATTTCTTCGAAGCTTGGCAACTCCTCTGAATGAAAGTGCTTTTTCACAGTCTGTGCCTAGGGCTACTTGAAGAGGAAACAAACCATAGCGACAAAACTGAGAACTCCTTTATTTTGTCAAGTTTCAAAGAGCTACTACAAACCATGTTGGATTTAGAGTTCCAAATTCATCTATCTATATAGGAGAGAACAGAGGGAAACCTAAATATAAAAACTGCTACTGTAGACGAACGCTTCAACCTAGAAGAACAAAATTTGGTGAGCCAAGTGGGATTTATGTACTGATCATTACCACCAAGTTTCATCAAGATTGGGTGAAAATATATTTGCTCGTATTTCGGAAACTCGTTATTTCTAAAAAGCTTGACAACCCCTCTCAATGAAAGTGCTTTTCCACAGTCTGTGCCTAGGGCTACTTGAAGAGGAAACAAACCATAGAGACTAAACTGAGAACTCCTTTATTTTGTCAAGTTACAAAGAGCTAATACAAACCATGTTGGATTTAGAGTTCCAAATTCATCTATCTATATAGGAGAGAACAGAGAAAAACCTAAATATAAAAACTGCTACTCTAGATGAACGCTTCAACGTAGAAGAATAAAATTCGGTGAGCCAAGTGGGATTTGTGTCCTGATCATTACCACCAAGTATCATCAAGATTGGGTTTAAAAATATATCCTGGTATTTCCGAAACTCGTTATTTCTTAGAAACTTGGCAACCAATTTCAATGAAATTGCTTTTCCACAGTCTGTGCCTAGAGCTACTTGAAGAGGAAACAAACCATAGAGACTAAATGGAGAACTCCTTCATTTTGTCAAGTTTCAAAGAGCTACTACAAACCATGTTGGATTCAGAGTTCCAAATTCATCTATCTATATAGGAGAGAACAGAGGGAAACCTAAATATGAAAACTGCTATTGTAGACGAACGCTTCAACCTAGAAGAACAAATATTGGTGAGCCAAGTGGGATTTGTGTTCTGATCATTACCACCAAGTATCATCAAAATTGGATGAAAAAATATTTGCTGGTATTTCACAAACTCGTTTTTTCTTAGAAGCTTGGCAACCCCTCTCAATGAAAGTGCTTTTCCACAGTCTGTGCCTAGGGCTACGTGAAGAGGAAACAAACCATAGAGACAAAACTGAGAACTCCGTTATTTTTTCAAGTCTCAAAGAGCTACTACAAACCATGTTGGATTTAGAGTTCCAAATTCATCTATCTATATATGAGATAACAGAGGGTAACCTAAATATAAAAACTGCTACTGTAGACGAACGCTTCAACCTAGAAGAAGAAAATTTGGTGAGCCAAGTGGGATTTGTGTACTGATCATTACCACCATGTATCATCAAGATTGGGTGAAAAAATATTTACTGGTATTTCGGAAACTCGTTATTTCTTCGAAGCTTGGCAACTCCTCTGAATGAAAGTGCTTTTTCACAGTCTGTGCCTAGGGCTACTTGAAGAGGAAACAAACCATAGCGACAAAACTGAGAACTCCTTTATTTTGTCAAGTTTCAAAGAGCTACTACAAACCATGTTGGATTTAGAGTTCCAAATTCATCTATCTATATAGGAGAGAACAGAGGGAAACCTAAATATAAAAACTGCTACTGTAGACGAACGCTTCAACCTAGAAGAACAAAATTTGGTGAGCCAAGTGGGATTTATGTACTGATCATTACCACCAAGTTTCATCAAGATTGGGTGAAAATATATTTGCTCGTATTTCGGAAACTCGTTATTTCTAAAAAGCTTGACAACCCCTCTCAATGAAAGTGCTTTTCCACAGTCTGTGCCTAGGGCTACTTGAAGAGGAAACAAACCATAGAGACTAAACTGAGAACTCCTTTATTTTGTCAAGTTACAAAGAGCTAATACAAACCATGTTGGATTTAGAGTTCCAAATTCATCTATCTATATAGGAGAGAACAGAGAAAAACCTAAATATAAAAACTGCTACTCTAGACGAACGCTTCAACGTAGAAGAATAAAATTCGGTGAGCCAAGTGGGATTTGTGTCCTGATCATTACCACCAAGTATCATCAAGATTGGGTTTAAAAATATATCCTGGTATTTCGGAAACTCGTTATTTCTTAGAAACTTGGCAACCAATTTCAATGAAATTGCTTTTCCACAGTCTGTGCCTAGAGCTACTTGAAGAGGAAACAAACCATAGAGACTAAATGGAGAACTCCTTCATTTTGTCAAGTTTCAAAGAGCTACTACAAACCATGTTGGATTCAGAGTTCCAAATTCATCTATCTATATATGAGATAACAGAGGGAAACCTAAATGTAAAAACTGCTACTGTAGACGAACGCTTCAACCTAGAAGATCAAAATTTGGTGAGCCAAGTGGGATTTGTGTACTGATCATTACCACCACGTATCATCCAGATTGGGTGAAAAAATATTTGCTGGTAAATCGGAAACTCGTTTTTTCTTAGAAGCTTGGCAACCCCTCTCAATGAAAGTGCTTTTCCACAGTGTGTGCCTAGGGCTACGTGAAGAGGAAACAAACCATAGAGACAAAACTGAGAACTCCGTTATTTTTTCAAGTCTCAAAGAGCTACTACAAACCATGTTGGATTTAGAGTTCCAAATTCATCTATCTATATATGAGATAACAGAGGGAAACCTAAATATAAAAACTGCTACTGTAGACGAACGCTTCAACCTAGAAGAACAAAATTTGGTGAGCCAAGTGGGATTTGTGTACTGATCATTACCACCAAGTATCATCAAGATTGGGTGAAAAAATATTTGCTGGTATTTCGGAAACTCGTAATTTCTTAGAAGCTTGGTAACCCCTCTCAATGAAAGTGCTTTTCCACAGTCTGTGCCTAGGGCTACATGAAGAGGAAACAAACCATAGAGACAAAACTGAGAACTCCTTTATTTTGTCAAGTCTCAAAGAGCTACTACAAACCATGTTGGATTTAGAGTTCCAAATTCATCTATCTATATATGAGATAACAGAGGGAAACCTAAATATAAAAACTGCTACTGTAGACAAACGCTTTAACCTAGAAGAACAAAATTTGGTGAGCCAAGTGGGATTTGTGTACTAATCATTACCACCAAGTATCATCAAGATTCGGTGAAAAAATATTTGCTGGTATTTCAGAAACTCGTAATGTCTTTGAAGTTTGGCAACCCCTCTCAATTAAAGTGCTTTTCCACAGTGTGTGCCTAGGGCTACTTGAAGAGGAAACAAACCATAGAGACAAAACTGAGAACTCCGTTATTTTTTCAAGTATCAAAGTGCTACTACAAACCATGTTGGATTTAGAGTTCCAAATTCATCTATCTATATAAGAGATAACAGAGGGAAACCTAAATATAAAAACTTCTACTGTAGACGAACGCTTCAACCTAGAAGAACAAAATTTGGTGAGCCAAGTGGGATTTGTGTACTGATCATTACCACCAAGTATCATCAAGATTCGGTGAAAAAATATTTGCTGGTATTTCGGAAACTCGTAATTTCTTAGAAGCTTGGCAACACCTCTCAATTTAAGTGCTTTTCCACAGTGTGTGCCTAGGGCTACTTGAAGAGGAAACAAACCATAGAGACAAAACTGAGAACTCCATTATTTTTTCAAGTCTCAAAGAGCTACTACAAACCATGTTGGATTTAGAGTTCCAAATTCATCTATCTATATATGAGATAACAGAGGGAAACCTAAATATAAAAACTGCTACTGTAGACGAACGCTTCAACCTAGAAGAAGAAAATTTGGTGAGCCAAGTGGGATTTGTGTACTGATCATTACCACCATGTATCATCAAGATTGGGTGAAAAAATATTTGCTGGTATTTCGGAAACTCGTTATTTCTTCGAAGCTTGGCAACTCCTCTGAATGAAAGTGCTTTTTCACAGTCTGTGCCTAGGGCTACTTGAAGAGGAAACAAACCATAGCGACAAAACTGAGAACTCCTTTATTTTGTCAAGTTTCAAAGAGCTACTACAAACCATGTTGGATTTAGAGTTCCAAATTCATCTATCTATATAGGAGAGAACAGAGGGAAACCTAAATATAAAAACTGCTACTGTAGACGAACGCTTCAACCTAGAAGAACAAAATTTGGTGAGCCAAGTGTGATTTATGTACTGATCATTACCACCAAGTTTCATCAAGATTGGGTGAAAATATATTTGCTCGTATTTCGGAAACTCGTTATTTCTAAAAAGCTTGACAACCCCTCTCAATGAAAGTGCTTTTCCACAGTCTGTGCCTAGGGCTACTTGAAGAGGAAACAAACCATAGAGACTAAACTGAGAACTCCTTTATTTTGTCAAGTTACAAAGAGCTAATACAAACCATGTTGGATTTAGAGTTCCAAATTCATCTATCTATATAGGAGAGAACAGAGAAAAACCTAAATATAAAAACTGCTACTCTAGACGAACGCTTCAACGTAGAAGAATAAAATTCGGTGAGCCAAGTGGGATTTGTGTCCTGATCATTACCACCAAGTATCATCAAGATTGGGTTTAAAAATATATCCTGGTATTTCGGAAACTCGTTATTTCTTAGAAACTTGGCAACCAATTTCAATGAAATTGCTTTTCCACAGTCTGTGCCTAGAGCTACTTGAAGAGGAAACAAACCATAGAGACTAAATGGAGAACTCCTTCATTTTGTCAAGTTTCAAAGAGCTACTACAAACCATGTTGGATTCAGAGTTCCAAATTCATCTATCTATATATGAGATAACAGAGGGAAACCTAAATGTAAAAACTGCTACTGTAGACGAACGCTTCAACCTAGAAGATCAAAATTTGGTGAGCCAAGTGGGATTTGTGTACTGATCATTACCACCACGTATCATCCAGATTGGGTGAAAAAATATTTGCTGGTAAATCGGAAACTCGTTTTTTCTTAGAAGCTTGGCAACCCCTCTCAATGAAAGTGCTTTTCCACAGTGTGTGCCTAGGGCTACGTGAAGAGGAAACAAACCATAGAGACAAAACTGAGAACTCCTTTATTTTGTCAAGTCTCAAAGAGCTACTACAAACCATGTTGGATTTAGAGTTCCAAATTCATCTATCTATATATGAGATAACAGAGGGAAACCTAAATATAAAAACTGCTACTGTAGACAAACGCTTCAACCTAGAAGAACAAAATTTGGTGAGCCAAGTGGGATTTGTGTACTAATCATTACCACCAAGTATCATCAAGATTCGGTGAAAAAATATTTGCTGGTATTTCAGAAACTCGTAATGTCTTTGAAGCTTGGCAACCCCTCTCAATTAAAGTGCTTTTCCACAGTGTGTGCCTAGGGCTACTTGAAGAGGAAACAAACCATAGAGACAAAACTGAGAACTCCGTTATTTTTTCAAGTATCAAAGTGCTACTACAAACCATGTTGGATTTAGAGTTCCAAATTCATCTATCTATATATGAGATAACAGAGGGAAACCAAAATATAAAAACTGCTACTGTAGACGAATGCTTCAAACTAGAAGAACAAAATTTGGTGAGCCAATTGGGATTTGTGTACTGATCATTACCACCAAGTATCATCAAGATTGGGTGAAAAAATATTTGCTGGTATTTCAGAAACTCGTAATTTCTTAGAAGCTTGGCAACCCCTCGCAATGAAAGTGCTTTTCCACAGTCTGTGCCTAGGGCTACATAAAGAGGAAACAAACCATAGAGACAAAACTGAGAACTTTTTAATTTTGTCAATTTTCAAAAGCTACTACCAACCATGTTGGATTTAGAGTTCCAAATTCATCTATCTATATATCAGAGAATCGAGGGAAACCTAAATATAAAAACTGCTACTGTAGATGAACGCTTAACCTAGAAGAACAAAATTTTTGAGCCAAGTGGGATTTGTGTACTCATCATTACCTCCACGTATCATCAAGATTGGGTGAAAAAATATTTTCTGGTATTTCGGAAACTCGTTTTTTTTTAGAAGCTTGGCAACCCTTCTCAATTAAAGTGCTTTTCCACAGTGTGTGCCTAGGGCTACTTGAAGAGGAAACAAACCATAGAGACAAAACTGAGAACTCCGTTATTTTTTCAAGTCTCAAAGAGCTACTACAAACCATGGTGGATTTAGAGTTCCAAATTCATCTATCTATATAAGAGATAACAGAGGGAAACCTAAATATAAAAACTTCTACTGTAGACGAACGCTTCAACCTAGAAGAACAAAATTTGGTGAGCCAAGTGGGATTTGTGTACTGATCATTACCACCAAGTATCATCAAGATTCGGTGAAAAAATATTTGCTGGTATTTCGGAAACTCGTAATTTCTTAGAAGCTTGGCAACACCTCTAAATTTAAGTGCTTTTCCACAGTGTGTGCCTAGGGCTACTTGAAGAGGAAACAAACCATAGAGACAAAACTGAGAACTCCATTATTTTTTCAAGTCTCAAAGAGCTACTACAAACCATGTTGTATTTAGAGTTCCAAATTCATCTATCTATATATGAGATAACAGAGGGAAACCTAAATATAAAAACTGCTACTGTAGACGAACGCTTCAACCTAGAAGAAGAAAATTTGGTGAGCCAAGTGGGATTTGTGTACTGATCATTACCACCATGTATCATCAAGATTGGGTGAAAAAATATTTGCTGGTATTTCGGAAACTCGTTATTTCTTCGAAGCTTGGCAACTCCTCTGAATGAAAGTGCTTTTTCACAGTCTGTGCCTAGGGCTACTTGAAGAGGAAACAAACCATAGCGACAAAACTGAGAACTCCTTTATTTTGTCAAGTTTCAAAGAGCTACTACAAACCATGTTGGATTTAGAGTTCCAAATTCATCTATCTATATAGGAGAGAACAGAGGGAAACCTAAATATAAAAACTGCTACTGTAGACGAACGCTTCAACCTAGAAGAACAAAATTTGGTGAGCCAAGTGGGATTTATGTACTGATCATTACCACCAAGTTTCATCAAGATTGGGTGAAAATATATTTGCTCGTATTTCGGAAACTCGTTATTTCTAAAAAGCTTGACAACCCCTCTCAATGAAAGTGCTTTTCCACAGTCTGTGCCTAGGGCTACTTGAAGAGGAAACAAACCACAGAGACTAAACTGAGAACTCCTTTATTTTGTCAAGTTACAAAGAGCTAATACAAACCATGTTGGATTTAGAGTTCCAAATTCATCTATCTATATAGGAGAGAACAGAGAAAAACCTAAATATAAAAACTGCTACTGTAGACGAACGCTTCAACGTAGAAGAATAAAATTCGGTGAGCCAAGTGGGATTTGTGTCCTGATCATTACCACCAAGTATCATCAAGATTGGGTTTAAAAATATTTCCTGGTATTTCGGAAACTCGTTATTTCTTAGAAACTTGGCAACCCCTGTCAATGAAAGTGCTTTTCCACAGACTGTGCCTAGAGCTACTTGAAGAGGAAACAAACAATAGAGACTAAATGGAGAACTCCTTCATTTTGTCAAGTTTCAAAGAGCTACTACAAACCATGTTGGATTTAGAGTTCCAAATTCATCTATCTATATATGAGATAACAGAGGGAAACCTAAATATAAAAACTGCTACTGTAGACGAACGCTTCAACCTAGAAGATCAAAATTTGGTGAGCCAAGTGGGATTTGTGTACTGATCATTACCACCACGTATCATCCAGATTGGGTGAAAAAATATTTGCTGGTAAATCGGAAACTCGTTTTTTCTTAGAAGCTTGGCAACCCCTCTCAATGAAAGTGCTTTTCCACAGTGTGTGCCTAGGGCTACGTGAAGAGGAAACAAACCATAGAGACAAAACTGAGAACTCCGTTATTTTTTCAAGTCTCAAAGAGCTACTACAAACCATGTTGGATTTAGAGTTCCAAATTCATCTATCTATATATGAGATAACAGAGGGAAACCTAAATATAAAAACTGCTACTGTAGACGAACGCTTCAACCTAGAAGAACAAAATTTGGTGAGCCAAGTGGGATTTGTGTACTAATCATTACCACCAAGTATCATCAAGATTCGGTGAAAAAATATTTGCTAGTATTTCAGAAACTCGTAATGTCTTAGAAGCTTGGCAACCCCTCTCAATTAAAGTGCTTTTCCACAGTGTGTGCCTAGGGCTACTTGAAGTGGAAACAAACCATAGAGACAAAACTGAGAACTCCGTTATTTTTTCATGTATCAAAGAGCTACTACAAACCATGTTGGATTTAGAGTTCCAAATTCATCTATCTATATATGAGGTAACAGAGGGAAACCAAAATATAAAAACTGCTACTGTAGACGAATGCTTCAAACTAGAAGAACAAAATTTGGTGAGCCAATTGGGATTTGTGTACTGATCATTACCACCAAGTATCATCAAGATTGGGTGAAAAAATATTTGCTGTTATTTCAGAAACTCGTAATTTCTTAGAAGCTTGGCAACCCCTCGCAATGAAAGTGCTTTTCCACAGTCTGTGCCTAGGGCTACATGAAGAGGAAACAAACCATAGAGACAAAACTGAGAACTTTTTAATTTTGTCAATTTTCAAAAGCTACTACAAACCATGTTGGATTTAGAGTTCAAATTCATCTATCTATATATCAGGGAATCGAGGGAAACCTAAATATAAAAACTGCTACTGTAGACGAACGCTTCAACCTAGAAGAACAAAATTTTTGAGCCAAGTGGGATTTGTGTACTGATCATTACCACCACGTATCATCAAGATTGGGTGAAAAAATATTTTCTGGTATTTCGGAAACTCGTTTTTTTTTAGAAGCTTGGCAACCCTTCTCAATTAAAGTGCTTTTCCACAGTGTGTGCCTAGGGCTACTTGAAGAGGAAACAAACCATAGAGACAAAACTGAGAACTCCGTTATTTTTTCAAGTCTCAAAGAGCTACTACAAACCATGTTGGATTTAGAGTTCCAAATTCATCTATCTATATATGAGATAACAGAGGGAAACCTAAATATAAAAACTGCTACTGTAGACGAACGCTTCAACCTAGAAGAAGAAAATTTGGTGAGCCAAGTGGGATTTGTGTACTGATCATTACCACCATGTATCATCAAGATTGGGTGAAAAAATATTTGCTGGTATTTCGGAAACTCGTTATTTCTTCGAAGCTTGGCAACTCCTCTGAATGAAAGTGCTTTTTCACAGTCTGTGCCTAGGGCTACTTGAAGAGGAAACAAACCATAGCGACAAAACTGAGAACTCCTTTATTTTGTCAAGTTTCAAAGAGCTACTACAAACCATGTTGGATTTAGAGTTCCAAATTCATCTATCTATATAGGAGAGAACAGAGGGAAACCTAAATATAAAAACTGGTACTGTAGACGAACGCTTCAACCTAGAAGAACAAAATTTGGTGAGCCAAGTGGGATTTATGTACTGATCATTACCACCAAGTTTCATCAAGATTGGGTGAAAATATACTTGCTCGTATTTCGGAAACTCGTTATTTCTAAAAAGCTTGACAACCCCTCTCAATGAAAGTGCTTTTCCACAGTCTGTGCCTAGGGCTACTTGAAGAGGAAACAAACCATAGAGACTAAACTGAGAACTCCTTTATTTTGTCAAGTTACAAAGAGCTAATACAAACCATGTTGGATTTAGAGTTCCAAATTCATCTATCTATATAGGAGAGAACAGAGAAAAACCTAAATATAAAAACTGCTACTCTAGACGAACGCTTCAACGTAGAAGAATAAAATTCGGTGAGCCAAGTGGGATTTGTGTCCTGATCATTACCACCAAGTATCATCAAGATTGGGTTTAAAAATATATCCTGGTATTTCGGAAACTCGTTATTTCTTAGAAACTTGGCAACCAATCTCAATGAAAGTGCTTTTCCACAGTCTGTGCCTAGAGCTACTTGAAGAGGAAACAAACCATAGAGACTAAATGGAGAACTCCTTCATTTTGTCAAGTTTCAAAGAGCTACTACAAACCATGTTGGATTCAGAGTTCCAAATTCATCTATCTATATATGAGATAACAGAGGGAAACCTAAAAATAAAAACTGCTACTGTAGACGAACGCTTCAACCTAGAAGATCAAAATTTGGTGAGCCAAGTGGGATTTGTGTACTGATCATTACCAGCACGTATCATCCAGATTGGGTGAAAAAATATTTGCTGGTAAATCGGAAACTCGTTTTTTCTTAGAAGCTTGGCAACCCCTCTCAATGAAAGTGCTTTTCCACAGTGTGTGCCTAGGGCTACGTGAAGAGGAAACAAACCATAGAGACAAAACTGAGAACTCCGTTATTTTTTCAAGTCTCAAAGAGCTACTACAAACCATGTTGGATTTAGAGTTCCAAATTCATCTATCTATATATGAGATAACAGAGGGAAACCTAAATATAAAAACTGCTACTGTAGACGAACGCTTCAACCTAGAAGAACAAAATTTGGTGAGCCAAGTGGGATTTGTGTACTGATCATTACCACCAAGTATCATCAAGATTGGGTGAAAAAATATTTGCTGGTATTTCGGAAACTCGTAATTTCTTAGAAGCTTGGTAACCCCTCTCAATGAAAGTGCTTTTCCACAGTCTGTGCCTAGGGCTACATGAAGAGGAAAGAAACCATAGAGACAAAACTGAGAACTCCTTTATTTTGTCAAGTCTCAAAGAGCTACTACAAACCATGTTGGATTTAGAGTTCCAAATTCATCTATCTATATATGAGATAACAGAGGGAAACCTAAATATAAAAACTGCTACTGTAGACAAACGCTTCAACCTAGAAGAACAAAATTTGGTGAGCCAAGTGGGATTTGTGTACTAATCTTTACCACCAAGTATCATCAAGATTCGGTGAAAAAATATTTGCTGGTATTTCAGAAACTCGTAATGTCTTTGAAGCTTGGCAACCCCTCTCAATGAAAGTGCTTTTCCACAGTGTGTGCCTAGGGCTACTTGAAGAGGAAACAAACCATAGAGACAAAACTGAGAACTCCGTTATTTTTTCAAGTATCAAAGTGCTACTACAAACCATGTTGGATTTAGAGTTCCAAATTCATCTATCTATATATGAGATAACAGAGATAAACCAAAATATAAAAACTGCTACTGTAGACGAATGCTTCAAACTAGAAGAACAAAATTTGGTGAGCCAATTGGGATTTGTGTACTGATCATTACCACCAAGTATCATCAAGATTGGGTGAAAAAATATTTGCTGGTATTTCAGAAACTCGTAATTTCTTAGAAGCTTGGCAACCCCTCGCAATGAAAGTGCTTTTCCACAGTCTGTGCCTAGGGCTACATGAAGAGGAAACAAACCATAGAGACAAAACTGAGAACTTTTTAATTTTGTCAATTTTCAAAAGCTACTACAAACCATGTTGGATTTAGAGTTCCAAATTCATCTATCTATATATCAGAGAATCGAGGGAAACCTAAATATAAAAACTGCTACTGTAGACGAACGCTTCAACCTAGAAGAACAAAATTTTTGAGCCAAGTGGGATTTGTGTACTGATCATTACCACCACGTATCATCAAGATTGGGTGAAAAAATATTTTCTGGTATTTCGGAAACTCGTTTTTTTTTAGAAGCTTGGCAACCCTTCTCAATTAAAGTGCTTTTCCACAGTGTGTGCCTAGGGCTACTTGAAGAGGAAACAAACCATAGAGACAAAACTGAGAACTCCGTTATTTTTTCAAGTCTCAAAGAGCTACTACAAACCATGTTGGATTTAGAGTTCCAAATTCATCTATCTATATATGAGATAACAGAGGGAAACCTAAATATAAAAACTGCTACTGTAGACGAACGCTTCAACCTAGAAGAAGAAAATTTGGTGAGCCAAGTGGGATTTGTGTACTGATCATTACCACCATGTATCATCAAGATTGGGTGAAAAAATATTTGCTGGTATTTCGGAAACTCGTTATTTCTTCGAAGCTTGGCAACTCCTCTGAATGAAAGTGCTTTTTCACAGTCTGTGCCTAGGGCTACTTGAAGAGGAAACAAACCATAGCGACAAAACTGAGAACTCCTTTATTTTGTCAAGTTTCAAAGAGCTACTACAAACCATGTTGGATTTAGAGTTCCAAATTCATCTATCTATATATGAGATAACAGAGGGAAACCTAAATATAAAAACTGCTACTGTAGACAAACGCTTCAACCTAGAAGAACAAAATTTGGTGAGCCAAGTGGGATTTGTGTACTAATCATTACCACCAAGTATCATCAAGATTCGGTGAAAAAATATTTGCTGGTATTTCAGAAACTCGTAATGTCTTTGAAGCTTGGCAACCCCTCTCAATTAAAGTGCTTTTCCACAGTGTGTGCCTAGGGCTACTTGAAGAGGAAACAAACCATAGAGACAAAACTGAGAACTCCGTTATTTTTTCAAGTATCAAAGTGCTACTACAAACCATGTTGGATTTAGAGTTCCAAATTCATCTATCTATATATGAGATAACAGAGGGAAACCAAAATATAAAAACTGCTACTGTAGACGAATGCTTCAAACTAGAAGAACAAAATTTGGTGAGCCAATTGGGATTTGTGTACTGATCATTACCACCAAGTATCATCAAGATTGGGTGAAAAAATATTTGCTGGTATTTCAGAAACTCGTAATTTCTTAGAAGCTTGGCAACCCCTCGCAATGAAAGTGCTTTTCCACAGTCTGTGCCTAGGGCTACATAAAGAGGAAACAAACCATAGAGACAAAACTGAGAACTTTTTAATTTTGTCAATTTTCAAAAGCTACTACCAACCATGTTGGATTTAGAGTTCCAAATTCATCTATCTATATATCAGAGAATCGAGGGAAACCTAAATATAAAAACTGCTACTGTAGATGAACGCTTAACCTAGAAGAACAAAATTTTTGAGCCAAGTGGGATTTGTGTACTCATCATTACCTCCACGTATCATCAAGATTGGGTGAAAAAATATTTTCTGGTATTTCGGAAACTCGTTTTTTTTTAGAAGCTTGGCAACCCTTCTCAATTAAAGTGCTTTTCCACAGTGTGTGCCTAGGGCTACTTGAAGAGGAAACAAACCATAGAGACAAAACTGAGAACTCCGTTATTTTTTCAAGTCTCAAAGAGCTACTACAAACCATGGTGGATTTAGAGTTCCAAATTCATCTATCTATATAAGAGATAACAGAGGGAAACCTAAATATAAAAACTTCTACTGTAGACGAACGCTTCAACCTAGAAGAACAAAATTTGGTGAGCCAAGTGGGATTTGTGTACTGATCATTACCACCAAGTATCATCAAGATTCGGTGAAAAAATATTTGCTGGTATTTCGGAAACTCGTAATTTCTTAGAAGCTTGGCAACACCTCTAAATTTAAGTGCTTTTCCACAGTGTGTGCCTAGGGCTACTTGAAGAGGAAACAAACCATAGAGACAAAACTGAGAACTCCATTATTTTTTCAAGTCTCAAAGAGCTACTACAAACCATGTTGTATTTAGAGTTCCAAATTCATCTATCTATATATGAGATAACAGAGGGAAACCTAAATATAAAAACTGCTACTGTAGACGAACGCTTCAACCTAGAAGAAGAAAATTTGGTGAGCCAAGTGGGATTTGTGTACTGATCATTACCACCATGTATCATCAAGATTGGGTGAAAAAATATTTGCTGGTATTTCGGAAACTCGTTATTTCTTCGAAGCTTGGCAACTCCTCTGAATGAAAGTGCTTTTTCACAGTCTGTGCCTAGGGCTACTTGAAGAGGAAACAAACCATAGCGACAAAACTGAGAACTCCTTTATTTTGTCAAGTTTCAAAGAGCTACTACAAACCATGTTGGATTTAGAGTTCCAAATTCATCTATCTATATAGGAGAGAACAGAGGGAAACCTAAATATAAAAACTGCTACTGTAGACGAACGCTTCAACCTAGAAGAACAAAATTTGGTGAGCCAAGTGGGATTTATGTACTGATCATTACCACCAAGTTTCATCAAGATTGGGTGAAAATATATTTGCTCGTATTTCGGAAACTCGTTATTTCTAAAAAGCTTGACAACCCCTCTCAATGAAAGTGCTTTTCCACAGTCTGTGCCTAGGGCTACTTGAAGAGGAAACAAACCACAGAGACTAAACTGAGAACTCCTTTATTTTGTCAAGTTACAAAGAGCTAATACAAACCATGTTGGATTTAGAGTTCCAAATTCATCTATCTATATAGGAGAGAACAGAGAAAAACCTAAATATAAAAACTGCTACTGTAGACGAACGCTTCAACGTAGAAGAATAAAATTCGGTGAGCCAAGTGGGATTTGTGTCCTGATCATTACCACCAAGTATCATCAAGATTGGGTTTAAAAATATTTCCTGGTATTTCGGAAACTCGTTATTTCTTAGAAACTTGGCAACCCCTGTCAATGAAAGTGCTTTTCCACAGACTGTGCCTAGAGCTACTTGAAGAGGAAACAAACAATAGAGACTAAATGGAGAACTCCTTCATTTTGTCAAGTTTCAAAGAGCTACTACAAACCATGTTGGATTTAGAGTTCCAAATTCATCTATCTATATATCAGAGAATCGAGGGAAACCTAAATATAAAAACTGCTACTGTAGACGAACGCTTCAACCTAGAAGAACAAAATTTTTGAGCCAAGTGGGATTTGTGTACTGATCATTACCACCACGTATCATCAAGATTGGGTGAAAAAATATTTTCTGGTATTTCGGAAACTCGTTTTTTTTTAGAAGCTTGGCAACCCTTCTCAATTAAAGTGCTTTTCCACAGTGTGTGCCTAGGGCTACTTGAAGAGGAAACAAACCATAGAGACAAAACTGAGAACTCCGTTATTTTTTCAAGTCTCAAAGAGCTACTACAAACCATGTTGGATTTAGAGTTCCAAATTCATCTATCTATATATGAGATAACAGAGGGAAACCTAAATATAAAAACTGCTACTGTAGATGAACGCTTCAACCTAGAAGAAGAAAATTTGGTGAGCCAAGTGGGATTTGTGTACTGATCATTACCACCATGTATCATCAAGATTGGGTGAAAAAATATTTGCTGGTATTTCGGAAACTCGTTATTTCTTCGAAGCTTGGCAACTCCTCTGAATGAAAGTGCTTTTTCACAGTCTGTGCCTAGGGCTACTTGAAGAGGAAACAAACCATAGCGACAAAACTGAGAACTCCTTTATTTTGTCAAGTTTCAAAGAGCTACTACAAACCATGTTGGATTTAGAGTTCCAAATTCATCTATCTATATATGAGATAACAGAGGGAAACCTAAATATAAAAACTGCTACTGTAGACAAACGCTTCAACCTAGAAGAACAAAATTTGGTGAGCCAAGTGGGATTTGTGTACTAATCATTACCACCAAGTATCATCAAGATTCGGTGAAAAAATATTTGCTGGTATTTCAGAAACTCGTAATGTCTTTGAAGCTTGGCAACCCCTCTCAATTAAAGTGCTTTTCCACAGTGTGTGCCTAGGGCTACTTGAAGAGGAAACAAACCATAGAGACAAAACTGAGAACTCCGTTATTTTTTCAAGTATCAAAGTGCTACTACAAACCATGTTGGATTTAGAGTTCCAAATTCATCTATCTATATATGAGATAACAGAGGGAAACCAAAATATAAAAACTGCTACTGTAGACGAATGCTTCAAACTAGAAGAACAAAATTTGGTGAGCCAATTGGGATTTGTGTACTGATCATTACCACCAAGTATCATCAAGATTGGGTGAAAAAATATTTGCTGGTATTTCAGAAACTCGTAATTTCTTAGAAGCTTGGCAACCCCTCGCAATGAAAGTGCTTTTCCACAGTCTGTGCCTAGGGCTACATAAAGAGGAAACAAACCATAGAGACAAAACTGAGAACTTTTTAATTTTGTCAATTTTCAAAAGCTACTACCAACCATGTTGGATTTAGAGTTCCAAATTCATCTATCTATATATCAGAGAATCGAGGGAAACCTAAATATAAAAACTGCTACTGTAGATGAACGCTTAACCTAGAAGAACAAAATTTTTGAGCCAAGTGGGATTTGTGTACTCATCATTACCTCCACGTATCATCAAGATTGGGTGAAAAAATATTTTCTGGTATTTCGGAAACTCGTTTTTTTTTAGAAGCTTGGCAACCCTTCTCAATTAAAGTGCTTTTCCACAGTGTGTGCCTAGGGCTACTTGAAGAGGAAACAAACCATAGAGACAAAACTGAGAACTCCGTTATTTTTTCAAGTCTCAAAGAGCTACTACAAACCATGGTGGATTTAGAGTTCCAAATTCATCTATCTATATAAGAGATAACAGAGGGAAACCTAAATATAAAAACTTCTACTGTAGACGAACGCTTCAACCTAGAAGAACAAAATTTGGTGAGCCAAGTGGGATTTGTGTACTGATCATTACCACCAAGTATCATCAAGATTCGGTGAAAAAATATTTGCTGGTATTTCGGAAACTCGTAATTTCTTAGAAGCTTGGCAACACCTCTAAATTTAAGTGCTTTTCCACAGTGTGTGCCTAGGGCTACTTGAAGAGGAAACAAACCATAGAGACAAAACTGAGAACTCCATTATTTTTTCAAGTCTCAAAGAGCTACTACAAACCATGTTGTATTTAGAGTTCCAAATTCATCTATCTATATATGAGATAACAGAGGGAAACCTAAATATAAAAACTGCTACTGTAGACGAACGCTTCAACCTAGAAGAAGAAAATTTGGTGAGCCAAGTGGGATTTGTGTACTGATCATTACCACCATGTATCATCAAGATTGGGTGAAAAAATATTTGCTGGTATTTCGGAAACTCGTTATTTCTTCGAAGCTTGGCAACTCCTCTGAATGAAAGTGCTTTTTCACAGTCTGTGCCTAGGGCTACTTGAAGAGGAAACAAACCATAGCGACAAAACTGAGAACTCCTTTATTTTGTCAAGTTTCAAAGAGCTACTACAAACCATGTTGGATTTAGAGTTCCAAATTCATCTATCTATATAGGAGAGAACAGAGGGAAACCTAAATATAAAAACTGCTACTGTAGACGAACGCTTCAACCTAGAAGAACAAAATTTGGTGAGCCAAGTGGGATTTATGTACTGATCATTACCACCAAGTTTCATCAAGATTGGGTGAAAATATATTTGCTCGTATTTCGGAAACTCGTTATTTCTAAAAAGCTTGACAACCCCTCTCAATGAAAGTGCTTTTCCACAGTCTGTGCCTAGGGCTACTTGAAGAGGAAACAAACCACAGAGACTAAACTGAGAACTCCTTTATTTTGTCAAGTTACAAAGAGCTAATACAAACCATGTTGGATTTAGAGTTCCAAATTCATCTATCTATATAGGAGAGAACAGAGAAAAACCTAAATATAAAAACTGCTACTGTAGACGAACGCTTCAACGTAGAAGAATAAAATTCGGTGAGCCAAGTGGGATTTGTGTCCTGATCATTACCACCAAGTATCATCAAGATTGGGTTTAAAAATATTTCCTGGTATTTCGGAAACTCGTTATTTCTTAGAAACTTGGCAACCCCTGTCAATGAAAGTGCTTTTCCACAGACTGTGCCTAGAGCTACTTGAAGAGGAAACAAACAATAGAGACTAAATGGAGAACTCCTTCATTTTGTCAAGTTTCAAAGAGCTACTACAAACCATGTTGGATTTAGAGTTCCAAATTCATCTATCTATATATGAGATAACAGAGGGAAACCTAAATATAAAAACTGCTACTGTAGACGAACGCTTCAACCTAGAAGATCAAAATTTGGTGAGCCAAGTGGGATTTGTGTACTGATCATTACCACCACGTATCATCCAGATTGGGTGAAAAAATATTTGCTGGTAAATCGGAAACTCGTTTTTTCTTAGAAGCTTGGCAACCCCTCTCAATGAAAGTGCTTTTCCACAGTGTGTGCCTAGGGCTACGTGAAGAGGAAACAAACCATAGAGACAAAACTGAGAACTCCGTTATTTTTTCAAGTCTCAAAGAGCTACTACAAACCATGTTGGATTTAGAGTTCCAAATTCATCTATCTATATATGAGATAACAGAGGGAAACCTAAATATAAAAACTGCTACTGTAGACGAACGCTTCAACCTAGAAGAACAAAATTTGGTGAGCCAAGTGGGATTTGTGTAGTGATCATTACCACCAAGTATCATCAAGATTGGGTGAAAAAATATTTGCTGGTATTTCGGAAACTCGTAATTTCTTAGAAGCTTGGTAACCCCTCTCAATGAAAGTGCTTTTCCACAGTCTGTGCCTAGGGCTACATGAAGAGGAAACAAACCATAGAGACAAAACTGAGAACTCCTTTGTTTTCTCAAGTCTCAAAGAGCTACTACAAACCATGTTGGATTTAGAGTTCCAAATTCATCTATCTATATATGAGATAACAGAGGGAAACCTAAATATAAAAACTGCTACTGTAGACGAACGCTTCAACCTAGAAGAACAAAATTTGGTGAGCCAAGTGGGATTTCTGTACTAATCATTACCACCAAGTATCATTAAGATTCGGTGAAAAAATATTTGCTGGTATTTCAGAAACTCGTAATTTCTTAGAAGCTTGGCAACCCCTCGCAATGAAAGTGCTTTTCCACAGTCTGTCCCTAGGGCTACATGAAGAGGAAAACAAAGCATAGAGACAAAACTGAGAACTTTTTAATTTTGTCAATTTTCAAAAGCTACTACAAACCATGTTGGATTTAGAGTTCCAAATTCATCTATCTATATATCAGAGAATCGAGGGAAACCTAAATATAAAAACTGCTACTGTAGACGAACGCTTCAACCTAGAAGAACAAAATTTTTGAGCCAAGTGGGATTTGTGTACTGATCATTACCACCACGTATCATCAAGATTGGGTGAAAAAATATTTTCTGGTATTTGGGAAACTCGGTTTTTTTTAGAAGCTTGGCAACCCTTCTCAATTAAAGTTCTTTTCCACAGTGTGTGCCTAGGGCTACTTGAAGAGGAAACAAACCATAGAGACAAAACTGAGAACTCCGTTATTTTTTCAAGTCTCAAAGAGCTACTACAAACCATGGTGGATTTAGAGTTCCAAATTCATCTATCTATATAAGAGATAACAGAGGGAAACCTAAATATAAAAACTTCTACTGTAGACGAACGCTTCAACCTAGAAGAACAAAATTTGGTGAGCCAAGTGGGATTTGTGTACTGATCATTACCACCAAGTATCATCAAGATTCGGTGAAAAAATATTTGCTGGTATTTCGGAAACTCGTAATTTCTTAGAAGCTTGGCAACACCTCTCAATTTAAGTGCTTTTCCACAGTGTGTGCCTAGGGCTACTTGAAGAGGAAACAAACCATAGAGACAAAACTGAGAACTCCATTATTTTTTCAAGTCTCAAAGAGCTACTACAAACCATGTTGTATTTAGAGTTCCAAATTCATCTATCTATATATGAGATAACAGAGGGAAACCTAAATATAAAAACTGCTACTGTAGACGAATGCTTCAACCTAGAAGAAGAAAATTTGGTGAGCCAAGTGGGATTTGTGTACTGATCATTACCACCATGTATCATCAAGATTGGGTGAAAAAATATTTGCTGGTATTTCGGAAACTCGTTATTTCTTCGAAGCTTGGCAACTCCTCTGAATGAAAGTGCTTTTTCACAGTCTGTGCCTAGGGCTACTTGAAGAGGAAACAAACCATAGCGACAAAACTGAGAACTCTTTTATTTTGTCAAGTTTCAAAGAGCTACTACAAACCATGTTGGATTTAGAGTTCCAAATTCATCTATCTATATAGGAGAGAACAGAGGGAAACCTAAATATAAAAACTGCTACTGTAGACGAACGCTTCAACCTAGAAGAACAAAATTTGGTGAGCCAAGTGGGATTTATGTACTGATCATTACCACCAAGTTTCATCAAGATTGGGTGAAAATATATTTGCTCGTATTTCGGAAACTCGTTATTTCTAAAAAGCTTGACAACCACTCTCAATGAAAGTGCTTTTCCACAGTCTGTGCCTAGGGCTACTTGAAGAGGAAACAAACCATAGAGACTAAACTGAGAACTCCTTTATTTTTTCAAGTTACAAAGAGCTAATACAAACCATGTTGGATTTAGAGTTCCAAATTCATCTATCTATATAGGAGAGAACAGAGAAAAACCTAAATATAAAAACTGCTACTGTAGACGAACGCTTCAACGTAGAAGAATAAAATTCGGTGAGCCAAGTGGGATTTGTGTCCTGATCATTACCACCAAGTATCATCAAGATTGGGTTTAAAAATATATCCTGGTATTTCGGAAACTCGTTATTTCTTAGAAACTTGGCAACCCCTCTCAATGAAAGTGCTTTTCCGCAGTCTGTGCCTAGAGCTACTTGAAGAGGAAACAAACAATAGAGACTAAATGGAGAACTCCTTCATTTTGTCAAGTTTCAAAGAGCTACTACAAACCATGTTGGATTTAGAGTTCCAAATTCATCTATCTATATATGAGATAACAGAGGGAAACCTAAATATAAAAACTGCTACTGTAGACGAACGCTTCAACCTAGAAGATCAAAATTTGGTGAGCCAAGTGGGATTTGTGTACTGATCATTACCACCACGTATCATCCAGATTTTGTGAAAAAATATTTGCTAGTAAATCGGAAACTCGTTTTTTCTTAGAAGCTTGGCAACCCCTCTCAATGAAAGTGCTTTTCCACAGTGTGTGCCTAGGGCTACGTGAAGAGGAAACAAACCATAGAGACAAAACTGAGAACTCCGTTATTATTTCAAGTCTCAAAGAGCTACTACAAACCATGTTGGATTTAGAGTTCCAAATTCATCTATCTATATATGAGATAACAGAGGGAAACCTAAATATAAAAACTGCTACTGTAGACGAACGCTTCAACCTAGAAGAACAAAATTTGGTGAGCCAAGTGGGATTTGTGTACTGATCATTACCACCAAGTATCATCAAGATTGGGTGAAAAAATATTTCCTGGTATTTCGGAAACTCGTATTTCTTAGAAGCTTGGTAACCCCTCTCAATGAAAGTGCTTTTCCACAGTCTGTGCCTAGGGCTACATGAAGAGGAAACAAACCATAGAGACAAAACTGAGAACTCCTTTATTTTGTCAAGTCTCAAAGAGCTACTACAAACCATGTTGGATTTAGAGTTCCAAATTCATCTATCTATATATGAGATAACAGAGGGAAACCTAAATATAAAAACTGCTACTGTAGACGAACGCTTCAACCTAGAAGAACAAAATTTGGTGAGCCAAGTGGGATTTGTGTACTAATCATTACCACCAAGTATCATTAAGATTCGGTGAAAAAATATTTGCTGGTATTTCAGAAACTCGTAATTTCTTAGAAGCTTGGCAACCCCTCGAAATGAAAGTGCTTTTCCACAGTCTGTCCCTAGGGCTACATGAATAGGAAAACAAAGCATAGAGACAAAACTGAGAACTTTTTAATTTTGTCAATTTTCAAAAGCTACTACAAACCATGTTGGATTTAGAGTTCCAAATTCATCTATCTATATATCAGAGAATCGAGGGAAACCTAAATATAAAAACTGCTACTGTAGACGAACGCTTCAACCTAGAAGAACAAAATTTTTGAGCCAAGTGGGATTTGTGTACTGATCATTACCACCACGTATCATCAAGATTGGGTGAAAAAATATTTTCTGGTATTTGGGAAACTCGTTTTTTTTTAGAAGCTTGGCAACCCTTCTCAATTAAAGTTCTTTTCCACAGTGTGTGCCTAGGGCTACTTGAAGAGGAAACAAACCATAGAGACAAAACTGAGAACTCCGTTATTTTTTCAAGTCTCAAAGAGCTACTACAAACCATGGTGGATTTAGAGTTCCAAATTCATCTATCTATATAAGAGATAGCAGAGGGAAACCTAAATATAAAAACTTCTACTGTAGACGAACGCTTCAACCTAGAAGAACAAAATTTGGTGAGCCAAGTGGGATTTGTGTACTGATCATTACCACCAAGTATCATCAAGATTCGGTGAAAAAATATTTGCTGGTATTTCGGAAACTCGTAATTTCTTAGAAGCTTGGCAACACCTCTCAATTTAAGTGCTTTTCCACAGTGTGTGCCTAGGGCTACTTGAAGAGGAAACAAACCATAGAGACAAAACTGAGAACTCCATTATTTTTTCAAGTCTCAAAGAGCTACTACAAACCATGTTGGATTTAGAGTTCCAAATTCATCTATCTATATATGAGATAACAGAGGGAAACCTAAATATAAAAAGTGCTACTGTAGACGAACGCTTCAACCTAGAAGAAGAAAATTTGGTGAGCCAAGTGGGATTTGTGTACTGATCATTACCACCATGTATCATCAAGATTGGGTGAAAAAATATTTGCTGGTATTTCGGAAACTCGTTATTTCTTCGAAGCTTGGCAACTCCTCTGAATGAAAGTGCTTTTTCACAGTCTGTGCCTAGGGCTACTTGAAGAGGAAACAAACCATAGCGACAAAACTGAGAACTCTTTTATTTTGTCAAGTTTCAAAGAGCTACTACAAACCATGTTGGATTTAGAGTTCCAAATTCATCTATCTATATATGAGATAACAGAGGGAAACCTAAATATAAAAAGTGCTACTGTAGACGAACGCTTCAACCTAGAAGATCAAAATTTGGTGAGCCAAGTGGGATTTGTGTACTGATCATTACCACCACGTATCATCCAGATTTTGTGAAAAAATATTTGCTAGTAAATCGGAAACTCGTTTTTTCTTAGAAGCTTGGCAACCCCTCTCAATGAAAGTGCTTTTCCACAGTGTGTGCCTAGGGCTACGTGAAGAGGAAACAAACCATAGAGACAAAACTGAGAACTCCGTTATTATTTCAAGTCTCAAAGAGCTACTACAAACCATGTTGGATTTAGAGTTCCAAATTCATCTATCTATATATGAGATAACAGAGGGAAACCTAAATATAAAAACTGCTACTGTAGACGAACGCTTCAACCTAGAAGAACAAAATTTGGTGAGCCAAGTGGGATTTGTGTACTGATCATTACCACCAAGTATCATCAAGATTGGGTGAAAAAATATTTGCTGGTATTTCGGAAACTCGTATTTCTTAGAAGCTTGGTAACCCCTCTCAATGAAAGTGCTTTTCCACAGTCTGTGCCTAGGGCTACATGAAGAGGAAACAAACCATAGAGACAAAACTGAGAACTCCTTTATTTTGTCAAGTCTCAAAGAGCTACTACAAACCATGTTGGATTTAGAGTTCCAAATTCATCTATCTATATATCAGAGAATCGAGGGAAACCTAAATATAAAAACTGCTACTGTAGACGAACGCTTCAACCTAGAAGAACAAAATTTTTGAGCCAAGTGGGATTTGTGTACTGATCATTACCACCACGTATCATCAAGATTGGGTGAAAAAATATTTTCTGGTATTTGGGAAACTCGTTTTTTTTTAGAAGCTTGGCAACCCTTCTCAATTAAAGTTCTTTTCCACAGTGTGTGCCTAGGGCTACTTGAAGAGGAAACAAACCATAGAGACAAAACTGAGAACTCCGTTATTTTTTCAAGTCTCAAAGAGCTACTACAAACCATGGTGGATTTAGAGTTCCAAATTCATCTATCTATATAAGAGATAGCAGAGGGAAACCTAAATATAAAAACTTCTACTGTAGACGAACGCTTCAACCTAGAAGAACAAAATTTGGTGAGCCAAGTGGGATTTGTGTACTGATCATTACCACCAAGTATCATCAAGATTCGGTGAAAAAATATTTGCTGGTATTTCGGAAACTCGTAATTTCTTAGAAGCTTGGCAACACCTCTCAATTTAAGTGCTTTTCCACAGTGTGTGCCTAGGGCTACTTGAAGAGGAAACAAACCATAGAGACAAAACTGAGAACTCCATTATTTTTTCAAGTCTCAAAGAGCTACTACAAACCATGTTGGATTTAGAGTTCCAAATTCATCTATCTATATATGAGATAACAGAGGGAAACCTAAATATAAAAAGTGCTACTGTAGACGAACGCTTCAACCTAGAAGAAGAAAATTTGGTGAGCCAAGTGGGATTTGTGTACTGATCATTACCACCATGTATCATCAAGATTGGGTGAAAAAATATTTGCTGGTATTTCGGAAACTCGTTATTTCTTCGAAGCTTGGCAACTCCTCTGAATGAAAGTGCTTTTTCACAGTCTGTGCCTAGGGCTACTTGAAGAGGAAACAAACCATAGCGACAAAACTGAGAACTCTTTTATTTTGTCAAGTTTCAAAGAGCTACTACAAACCATGTTGGATTTAGAGTTCCAAATTCATCTATCTATATATGAGATAACAGAGGGAAACCTAAATATAAAAACTGCTACTGTAGACGAACGCTTCAACCTAGAAGATCAAAATTTGGTGAGCCAAGTGGGATTTGTGTACTGATCATTACCACCACGTATCATCCAGATTGGGTGAAAAAATATTTGCTAGTAAATCGGAAACTCGTTTTTTCTTAGAAGCTTGGCAACCCCTCTCAAGGAAAGTGCTTTTCCACAGTGTGTGCCTAGGGCTACGTGAAGAGGAAACAAACCATAGAGACAAAACTGAGAACTCCGTTATTATTTCAAGTCTCAAAGAGCTACTACAAACCATGTTGGATTTAGAGTTCCAAATTCATCTATCTATATATGAGATAACAGAGGGAAACCTAAATATAAAAACTGCTACTGTAGACGAACGCTTCAACCTAGAAGAACAAAATTTGGTGAGCCAAGTGGGATTTGTGTACTGATCATTACCACCAAGTATCATCAAGATTGGGTGAAAAAATATTTGCTGGTATTTCGGAAACTCGTAATTTCTTAGAAGCTTGGTAACCCCTCTCAATGAAAGTGCTTTTCCACAGTCTGTGCCTAGGGCTACATGAAGAGGAAACAAACCATAGAGACAAAACTGAGAACTCCTTTATTTTGTCAAGTCTCAAAGAGCTACTACAAACCATGTTGGATTTAGAGTTCCAAATTCATCTATCTATATATGAGATAACAGAGGGAAACCTAAATATAAAAACTGCTACTGTAGACGAACGCTTCAACCTAGAAGAACAAAATTTGGTGAGCCAAGTGGGATTTGTGTACTAATCATTACCACCAAGTATCATTATAATTCGGTGAAAAAATATTTGCTGGTATTTCAGAAACTCGTAATTTCTTAGAAGCTTGGCAACCCCTCGCAATGAAAGTGCTTTTCCACAGTCTGTGCCTAGGGCTACATGAAGAGGAAAACAAAGCATAGAGACAAAACTGAGAACTTTTTAATTTTGTCAATTTTCAAAAGCTACTACAAACCATGTTGGATTTAGAGTTCCAAATTCATCTATCTATATATCAGAGAATCGAGGGAAACCTAAATATTAAAACTGCTACTGTAGACGAACGCTTCAACCTAGAAGAACAAAATTTTTGAGCCAAGTGGGATTTGTGTACTGATCATTACCACCACGTATCATCAAGATTGGGTGAAAAAATATTTTCTGGTATTTGGGAAACTCGTTTTTTTTTAGAAGCTTGGCAACCCTTCTCAATTAAAGTTCTTTTCCACAGTGTGTGCCTAGGGCTACTTGAAGAGGAAACAAACCATAGAGACAAAACTGAGAACTCCGTTATTTTTTCAAGTCTCAAAGAGCTACTACAAACCATGGTGGATTTAGAGTTCCAAATTCATCTATCTATATAAGAGATAACAGAGGGAAACCTAAATACAAAAACTTCTACTGTAGACGAACGCTTCAACCTAGAAGAACAAAATTTGGTGAGCCAAGTGGGATTTGTGTACTGATCATTACCACCAAGTATCATCAAGATTCGGTGAAAAAATATTTGCTGGTATTTCGGAAACTCGTAATTTCTTAGAAGCTTGGCAACACCTCTCAATTTAAGTGCTTTTCCACAGTGTGTGCCTAGGGCTACTTGAAGAGGAAACAAACCATAGAGACAAAACTGAGAACTCCATTATTTTTTCAAGTCTCAAAGAGCTACTACAAACCATGTTGGATTTAGAGTTCCAAATTCATCTATCTATATATGAGATAACAGAGGGAAACCTAAATATAAAAAGTGCTACTGTAGACGAACGCTTCAACCTAGAAGAAGAAAATTTGGTGAGCCAAGTGGGATTTGTGTACTGATCATTACCACCATGTATCATCAAGATTGGGTGAAAAAATATTTGCTGGTATTTCGGAAACTCGTTATTTCTTCGAAGCTTGGCAACTCCTCTGAATGAAAGTGCTTTTTCACAGTCTGTGCCTAGGGCTACTTGAAGAGGAAACAAACCATAGCGACAAAACTGAGAACTCTTTTATTTTGTCAAGTTTCAAAGAGCTACTACAAACCATGTTGGATTTAGAGTTCCAAATTCATCTATCTATATAGGAGAGAACAGAGGGAAACCTAAATATAAAAACTGCTACTGTAGACGAACGCTTCAACCTAGAAGAACAAAATTTGGTGAGCCAAGTGGGATTTATGTACTGATCATTACCACCAAGTTTCATCAAGATTGGGTGAAAATATATTTGCTCGTATTTCGGAAACTCGTTATTTCTAAAAAGCTTGACAACCCCTCTCAATGAAAGTGCTTTTCCACAGTCTGTGCCTAGGGCTACTTGAAGAGGAAACAAACCATAGAGACTAAACTGAGAACTCCTTTATTTTGTCAAGTTACAAAGAGCTAATACAAACCATGTTGGATTTAGAGTTCCAAATTCATCTATCTATATAGGAGAGAACAGAGAAAAACCTAAATATAAAAACTGCTACTGTAGACGAACTTCAACGTAGAAGAATAAAATTCGGTGAGCCAAGTGGGATTTGTGTCCTGATCATTACCACCAAGTATCATCAAGATTGGGTTTAAAAATATATCCTGGTATTTCGGAAACTCGTTATTTCTTAGAAACTTGGCAACCCCTCTCAATGAAAGTGCTTTTCCACAGTCTGTGCCTAGAGCTACTTGAAGAGGAAACAAACAATAGAGACTAAATTGAGAACTCCTTCATTTTGTCAAGTTTCAAAGAGCTACTACAAACCATGTTGGATTTAGAGTTCCAAATTCATCTATCTATATATGAGATAACAGAGGGAAACCTAAATATAAAAACTGCTACTGTAGACGAACGCTTCAAACTAGAAGATCAATATTTGGTGAGCCAAGTGGGATTTGTGTACTGATCATTACCACCACGTATCATCCAGATTGGGTGAAAAAATATTTGCTAGTAAATCGGAAACTCGTTTTTTCTAAGAAGCTTGGCAACCCCTCTCAATGAAAGTGCTTTTCCACAGTGTGTGCCTAGGGCTACGTGAAGAGGAAACAAACCATAGAGACAAAACTGAGAACTCCGTTATTATTTCAAGTCTCAAAGAGCTACTACAAACCATGTTGGATTTAGAGTTCCAAATTCATCTATCTATATATGAGATAACAGAGGGAAACCTAAATATAAAAACTGCTACTGTAGACGAACGCTTCAACCTAGAAGAACAAAATTTGGTGAGCCAAGTGGGATTTGTGTACTGATCATTACCACCAAGTATCATCAAGATTGGGTGAAAAAATATTTGCTGGTATTTCGGAAACTCGTAATTTCTTAGAAGCTTGGTAACCCCTCTCAATGAAAGTGCTTTTCCACAGTCTGTGCCTAGGGCTACATGAAGAGGAAACAAACCATAGAGACAAAACTGAGAACTCCTTTATTTTGTCAAGTCTCAAAGAGCTACTACAAACCATGTTGGATTTAGAGTTCCAAATTCATCTATCTATATATGAGATAACAGAGGGAAACCTAAATATAAAAACTGCTACTGTAGACGAACGCTTCAACCTAGAAGAACAAAATTTGGTGAGCCAAGTGGGATTTGTGTACTAATCATTACCACCAAGTATCATTATAATTCGGTGAAAAAATATTTGCTGGTATTTCAGAAACTCGTAATTTCTTAGAAGCTTGGCAACCCCTCGCAATGAAAGTGCTTTTCCACAGTCTGTGCCTAGGGCTACATGAAGAGGAAAACAAAGCATAGAGACAAAACTGAGAACTTTTTAATTTTGTCAATTTTCAAAAGCTACTACAAACCATGTTGGATTTAGAGTTCCAAATTCATCTATCTATATATCAGAGAATCGAGGGAAACCTAAATATAAAAACTGCTACTGTAGACGAACGCTTCAACCTAGAAGAACAAAATTTTTGAGCCAAGTGGGATTTGTGTACTGATCATTACCACCACGTATCATCAAGATTGGGTGAAAAAATATTTTCTGGTATTTGGGAAACTCGTTTTTTTTTAGAAGCTTGCAAACCTTCTCAGTTAAAGTTCTTTTCCACAGTGTGTGCCTAGGGCTACTTGAAGAGGAAACAAACCATAGAGACAAAACTGAGAACTCCGTTATTTTTTCAAGTCTCAAAGAGCTACTACAAACCATGGTGGATTTAGAGTTCCAAATTCATCTATCTATATGAGAGATAACAGAGGGAAACCTAAATATAAAAACTTCTACTGTAGACGAACGCTTCAACCTAGAAGAACAAAATTTGGTGAGCCAAGTGGGATTTGTGTACTGATCATTACCACCAAGTATCATCAAGATTCGGTGAATAAATATTTGCTGGTATTTCGGAAACTCGTAATTTCTTAGAAGCTTGGCAACACCTCTCAATTTAAGTGCTTTTCCACAGTGTGTGCCTAGGGCTACTTGAAGAGGAAACAAACCATAGAGACAAAACTGAGAACTCCATTATTTTTTCAAGTCTCAAAGAGCTACTACAAACCATGTTGGATTTAGAGTTCCAAATTCATCTATCTATATATGAGATAACAGAGGGAAACCTAAATATAAAAACTGCTACTGTAGACGAACGCTTCAACCTAGAAGAAGAAAATTTGGTGAGCCAAGTGGGATTTGTGTACTGATCATTACCACCATGTATCATCAAGATTGGGTGAAAAAATATTTGCTGGTATTTCGGAAACTCGTTATTTCTTCGAAGCTTGGCAACTCCTCTGAATGAAAGTGCTTTTTCACAGTCTGTGCCTAGGGCTACTTGAAGAGGAAACAAACCATAGCGACAAAACTGAGAACTCCTTTATTTTGTCAAGTTTCAAAGAGCTACTACAAACCATGTTGGATTTAGAGTTCCAAATTCATCTATCTATATAGGAGAGAACAGAGGGAAACCTAAATATAAAAACTGCTACTGTAGACGAACGCTTCAACCTAGAAGAACAAAATTTGGTGAGCCAAGTGGGATTTATGTACTGATCATTACCACCAAGTTTCATCAAGATTGGGTGAAAATATATTTGCTCGTATTTCGGAAACTCGTTATTTCTAAAAAGCTTGACAACCCCTCTCAATGAAAGTGCTTTTCCACAGTCTGTGCCTAGGGCTACTTGAAGAGGAAACAAACCATAGAGACTAAACTGAGAACTCCTTTATTTTGTCAAGTTACAAAGAGCTAATACAAACCATGTTGGATTTAGAGTTCCAAATTCATCTATCTATATAGGAGAGAACAGAGAAAAACCTAAATATAAAAACTGCTACTGTAGACGAACGCTTCAACGTAGAAGAATAAAATTCGGTGAGCCAAGTGGGATTTGTGTCCTGATCATTACCACCAAGTATCATCAAGATTGGGTTTAAAAATATATCCTGGTATTTCGGAAACTCGTTATTTCTTAGAAACTTGGCAACCCCTCTCAATGAAAGTGCTTTTCCACAGTCTGTGCCTAGAGCTACTTGAAGAGGAAACAAACAATAGAGACTAAATGGAGAACTCCTTCATTTTGTCAAGTTTCAAAGAGCTACTACAAACCATGTTGGATTTAGAGTTCCAAATTCATCTATCTATATATGAGATAACAGAGGGAAACCTAAATAAAAAAACTGCTACTGTAGACGAACGCTTCAACCTAGAAGATCAAAATTTGGTGAGCCAAGTGGGATTTGTGTACTGATCATTACCACCACGTATCATCCAGATTGGGTGAAAAAATATTTGCTAGTAAATCGGAAACTCGTTTTTTCTTAGAAGTTTGGCAACCCCTCTCAATGAAAGTGCTATTCCACAGTGTGTGCCTAGGGCTACGTGAAGAGGAAACAAACCATAGAGACAAAACTGAGAACTCCGTTATTATTTCAAGTCTCAAAGAGCTACTACAAACCATGTTGGATTTAGAGTTCCAAATTCATCTATATATATATCAGAGAATCGAGGGAAACCTAAATATAAAAACTGCTACTGTAGACGAACGCTTCAACCTAGAAGAACAAAATTTGGTGAGCCAAGTGGGATTTGTGTCCTGATCATTACCACCAAGTATCATCAAGATTGGGTGAAAAAATATTTGCTGGTATTTCGGAAACTCGTAATTTCTTAGAAGCTTGGTAACCCCTCTCAATGAAAGTGCTTTTCCACAGTCTGTGCCTAGGGCTACATGAAGAGGAAACAAACCATAGAGACAAAACTGAGAACTCCTTTATTTTGTCAAGTCTCAAAGAGCTACTACAAACCATGTTGGATTTAGAGTTCCAAATTCATCTATCTATATATGAGATAACAGAGGGAAACCTAAATATAAAAACTGCTACTGTAGACGAACGCTTCAACCTAGAAGAACAAAATTTGGTGAGCCAAGTGGGATTTGTGTACTAATCATTACCACCAAGTATCATTAAGATTCGGTGAAAAAATATTTGCTGGTATTTCAGAAACACGTAATTTCTTAGAAGCTTGGCAACCCCTCGCAATGAAAGTGCTTTTCCACAGTCTGTGCCTAGGGCTACATGAAGAGGAAAACAAAGCATAGAGACAAAACTGAGAACTTTTTAATTTTGTCAATTTTCAAAAGCTACTACAAACCATGTTGGATTTAGAGTTCCAAATTCATCTATCTATATATCAGAGAATCGAGGGAAACCTAAATATAAAAACTGCTACTGTAGACGAACGCTTCAACCTAGAAGAACAAAATTTTTGAGCCAAGTGGGATTTGTGTACTGATCATTACCACCACGTATCATCAAGATTGGGTGAAAAAATATTTTCTGGTATTTCGGAAACTCGTTTTTTTTTAGAAGCTTGGCAACCCTTCTCAATTAAAGTTCTTTTCCACAGTGTGTGCCTAGGGCTACTTGAAGAGGAAACAAACCATAGAGACAAAACTGAGAACTCCGTTATTTTTTCAAGTCTCAAAGAGCTACTACAAACCATGGTGGATTTAGAGTTCCAAATTCATCTATCTATATAAGAGATAACAGAGGGAAACCTAAATATAAAAACTTCTAATGTAGACGAACGCTTCAACCTAGAAGAACAAAATTTGGTGAGCCAAGTGGGATTTGTGTACTGATCATTACCACCAAGTATCATCAAGATTCGGTGAAAAAATATTTGCTGGTATTTCGGAAACTCGTAATTTCTTAGAAGCTTGGCAACACCTCTCAATTTAAGTGCTTTTCCACAGTGTGTGCCTAGGGCTACTTGAAGAGGAAACAAACCATAGAGACAAAACTGAGAACTCCATTATTTTTTCAAGTCTCAAAGAGCTACTACAAACCATGTTGGATTTAGAGTTCCAAATTCATCTATCTATATATGAGATAACAGAGGGAAACCTAAATATAAAAACTGCTACTGTAGACGAACGCTTCAACCTAGAAGAAGAAAATTTGGTGAGCCAAGTGGGATTTGTGTACTGATCATTACCACCATGTATCATCAAGATTGGGTGAAAAAATATTTGCTGGTATTTCGGAAACTCGTTATTTCTTCGAAGCTTGGCAACTCCTCTGAATGAAAGTGCTTTTTCACAGTCTGTGCCTAGGGCTACTTGAAGAGGAAACAAACCATAGCGACAAAACTGAGAACTCCTTTATTTTGTCAAGTTTCAAAGAGCTACTACAAACCATGTTGGATTTAGAGTTCCAAATTCATCTATCTATATAGGAGAGAACAGAGGGAAACCTAAATATAAAAACTGCTACTGTAGACGAACGCTTCAACCTAGAAGAACAAAATTTGGTGAGCCAAGTGGGATTTATGTACTGATCATTACCACCAAGCTTCATCAAGATTGGGTGAAAATATATTTGCTCGTATTTCGGAAACTCGTTATTTCTAAAAAGCTTGACAACCCCTCTCAATGAAAGTGCTTTTCCACAGTCTGTGCCTAGGGCTACTTGAAGAGGAAACAAACCATAGAGACTAAACTGAGAACTCCTTTATTTTGTCAAGTTACAAAGAGCTAATACAAACCATGTTGGATTTAGAGTTCCAAATTCATCTATCTATATAGGAGAGAACAGAGAAAAACCTAAATATAAAAACTGCTACTGTAGACGAACGCTTCAACGTAGAAGAATAAAATTCGGTGAGCCAAGTGGGATTTGTGTCCTGATCATTACCACCAAGTATCATCAAGATTGGGTTTAAAAATATATCCTGGTATTTCGGAAACTCGTTATTTCTTAGAAACTTGGCAACCCCTCTCAATGAAAGTGCTTTTCCACAGTCTGTGCCTAGAGCTACTTGAAGAGGAAACAAACAATAGAGACTAAATGGAGAACTCCTTCATTTTGTCAAGTTTCAAAGAGCTACTACAAACCATGTTGGATTTAGAGTTCCAAATTCATCTATCTATATATGAGATAACAGAGGGAAACCTAAATAAAAAAACTGCTACTGTAGAAGAACGCTTCAACCTAGAAGATCAAAATTTGGTGAGCCAAGTGGGATTTGTGTACTGATCATTACCACCACGTATCATCCAGATTGGGTGAAAAAATATTTGCTAGTAAATCGGAAACTCGTTTTTTCTTAGAAGCTTGGCAACCCCTCTCAATGAAAGTGCTTTTCCACAGTGTGTGCCTAGGGCTACGTGAAGAGGAAACAAACCATAGAGACAAAACTGAGAACTCCGTTATTATTTCAAGTCTCAAAGAGCTACTACAAACCATGTTGGATTTAGAGTTCCAAATTCATCTATATATATATCAGAGAATCGAGGGAAACCTAAATATAAAAACTGCTACTGTAGACGAACGCTTCAACCTAGAAGAACAAAATTTGGTGAGCCAAGTGGGATTTGTGTCCTGATCATTACCACCAAGTATCATCAAGATTGGGTGAAAAAATATTTGCTGGTATTTCGGAAACTCGTAATTTCTTAGAAGCTTGGTAACCCCTCTCAATGAAAGTGCTTTTCCACAGTCTGTGCCTAGGGCTACATGAAGAGGAAACAAACCATAGAGACAAAACTGAGAACTCCTTTATTTTGTCAAGTCTCAAAGAGCTACTACAAACCATGTTGGATTTAGAGTTCCAAATTCATCTATCTATATATGAGATAACAGAGGGAAACCTAAATATAAAAACTGCTACTGTAGACGAACGCTTCAACCTAGAAGAACAAAATTTGGTGAGCAAAGTGAGATTTGTGTACTAATCATTACCACCAAGTATCATTAAGATTCGGTGAAAAAATATTTGCTGGTATTTCAGAAACTCGTAATTTCTTAGAAGCTTGGCAACCCCTCGCAATGAAAGTGCTTTTCCACAGTCTGTGCCTAGGGCTACATGAAGAGGAAAACAAAGCATAGAGACAAAACTGAGAAATTTTAATTTTGTCAATTTTCAAAAGCTACTACAAACCATGTTGGATTTAGAGTTCCAAATTCATCTATCTATATATCAGAGAATCGAGGGAAACCTAAATACAAAAACTGCTACTGTAGACGAACGCTTCAACCTAGAAGAACAAAATTTGGTGAGCCAAGTGGGATTTGTGTACTGATCATTACCACCAAGTATCATCAAGATTGGGTGAAAAAATATTTGCTGGTATTTCGGAAACTCGTAATTTCTTAGAAGCTTGGTAACCCCTCTCAATGAAAGTTCTTTTCCACAGTCTGTGCCTAGGGCTACATGAAGAGGAAACAAACCATAGAGACAAAACTGAGAACTCCGTTATTTTTTCAAGTCTCAAAGAGCTACTACAAACCATGGTGGATTTAGAGTTCCAAATTCATCTATCTATATAAGAGATAACAGAGGGAAACCTAAATATAAAAACTTCTAATGTAGACGAACGCTTCAACCTAGAAGAACAAAATTTGGTGAGCCAAGTGGGATTTGTGTACTGATCATTACCACCAAGTATCATCAAGATTCGGTGAAAAAATATTTGCTGGTATTTCGGAAACTCGTAATTTCTTAGAAGCTTGGCAACACCTCTCAATTTAAGTGCTTTTCCACAGTGTGTGCCTAGGGCTACTTGAAGAGGAAACAAACCATAGAGACAAAACTGAGAACTCCATTATTTTTTCAAGTCTCAAAGAGCTACTACAAACCATGTTGGATTTAGAGTTCCAAATTCATCTATCTATATATGAGATAACAGAGGGAAACCTAAATATAAAAACTGCTACTGTAGACGAACGCTTCAACCTAGAAGAAGAAAATTTGGTGAGCCAAGTGGGATTTGTGTACTGATCATTACCACCATGTATCATCAAGATTGGGTGAAAAAATATTTGCTGGTATTTCGGAAACTCGTTATTTCTTCGAAGCTTGGCAACTCCTCTGAATGAAAGTGCTTTTTCACAGTCTGTGCCTAGGGCTACTTGAAGAGGAAACAAACCATAGCGACAAAACTGAGAACTCCTTTATTTTGTCAAGTTTCAAAGAGCTACTACAAACCATGTTGGATTTAGAGTTCCAAATTCATCTATCTATATAGGAGAGAACAGAGGGAAACCTAAATATAAAAACTGGTACTGTAGACGAACGCTTCAACCTAGAAGAACAAAATTTGGTGAGCCAAGTGGGATTTATGTACTGATCATTACCACCAAGCTTCATCAAGATTGGGTGAAAATATATTTGCTCGTATTTCGGAAACTCGTTATTTCTAAAAAGCTTGACAACCCCTCTCAATGAAAGTGCTTTTCCACAGTCTGTGCCTAGGGCTACTTGAAGAGGAAACAAACCATAGAGACTAAACTGAGAACTCCTTTATTTTGTCAAGTTACAAAGAGCTAATACAAACCATGTTGGATTTAGAGTTCCAAATTCATCTATCTATATAGGAGAGAACAGAGAAAAACCTAAATATAAAAACTGCTACTGTAGACGAACGCTTCAACGTAGAAGAATAAAATTCGGTGAGCCAAGTGGGATTTGTGTCCTGATCATTACCACCAAGTATCATCAAGATTGGGTTTAAAAATATATCCTGGTATTTCGGAAACTCGTTATTTCTTAGAAACTTGGCAACCCCTCTCAATGAAAGTGCTTTTCCACAGTCTGTGCCTAGAGCTACTTGAAGAGGAAACAAACAATAGAGACTAAATGGAGAACTCCTTCATTTTGTCAAGTTTCAAAGAGCTACTACAAACCATGTTGGATTTAGAGTTCCAAATTCATCTATCTATATATGAGATAACAGAGGGAAACCTAAATATAAAAACTGCTACTGTAGACGAACGCTTCAACCTAGAAGATCAAAATTTGGTGAGCCAAGTGGGATTTGTGTACTGATCATTACCACCACGTATCATCCAGATTGGGTGAAAAAATATTTGCTAGTAAATCGGAAACTCGTTTTTTCTTAGAAGCTTGGCAACCCCTCTCAATGAAAGTGCTTTTCCACAGTGTGTGCCTAGGGCTACGTGAAGAGGAAACAAACCATAGAGACAAAACTGAGAACTCCGTTATTATTTCAAGTCTCAAAGAGCTACTACAAACCATGTTGGATTTAGAGTTCCAAATTCATCTATATATATATCAGAAAATCGAGGGAAACCTAAATATAAAAACTGCTACTGTAGACGAACGCTTCAACCTAGAAGAACAAAATTTGGTGAGCCAAGTGGGATTTGTGTCCTGATCATTACCACCAAGTATCATCAAGATTGGGTGAAAAAATATTTGCTGGTATTTCGGAAACTCGTAATTTCTTAGAAGCTTGGTAACCCCGCTCAATGAAAGTGCTTTTCCACAGTCTGTGCCTAGGGCTACATGAAGAGGAAACAAACCATAGAGACAAAACTGAGAACTCCTTTATTTTGTCAAGTCTCAAAGAGCTACTACAAACCATGTTGGATTTAGAGTTCCAAATTCATCTATCTATATATGAGATAACAGAGGGAAACCTAAATATAAAAACTGCTACTGTAGACGAACGCTTCAACCTAGAAGAACAAAATTTGGTGAGCCAAGTGAGATTTGTGTACTAATCATTACCACCAAGTATCATTAAGATTCGGTGAAAAAATATTTGCTGGTATTTCAGAAACTCGTAATTTCTTAGAAGCTTGGCAACCCCTCGCAATGAAAGTGCTTTTCCACAGTCTGTGCCTAGGGCTACATGAAGAGGAAAACAAAGCATAGAGACAAAACTGAGAAATTTTAATTTTGTCAATTTTCAAAAGCTACTACAAACCATGTTGGATTTAGAGTTCCAAATTCATCTATCTATATATCAGAGAATCGAGGGAAACCTAAATACAAAAACTGCTACTGTAGACGAACGCTTCAACCTAGAAGAACAAAATTTGGTGAGCCAAGTGGGATTTGTGTACTGATCATTACCACCAAGTATCATCAAGATTGGGTGAAAAAATATTTGCTGGTACTTCGGAAACTCGTTTTTTTTTAGAAGCTTGACAACCCTTCTCAATTAAAGTGCTTTTCCACAGTGTGTGCCTAGGGCTACTTGAAGAGGAAACAAACCATAGAGACAAAACTGAGAACTCCGTTATTTTTTCAAGTCTCAAAGAGCTACTACAAACCATGGTGGATTTAGAGTTCCAAATTCATCTATCTATATATGAGATAACAGAGGGAAACCTAAATATAAAAACTGCTACTGTAGACGAACGCTTCAACCTAGAAGAAGAAAATTTGGTGAGCCAAGTGGCATTTGTGTACTGATCATTACCACCATGTATCATCAAGATTGGGTGAAAAAATATTTGCTGGTGTTTCGGAAACTCGTTATTTCTTCGAAGCTTGGCAACTCCTCTGAATGAAAGTGCTTTTTCACAGTCTGTGCCTAGGGCTACTTGAAGAGGAAACAAACCATAGCGACAAAACTGAGAACTCCTTTATTTTGTCAAGTTTCAAAGAGCTACTACAAACCATGTTGGATTTAGAGTTCCAAATTCATCTATCTATATAGGAGAGAACAGAGGGAAACCTAAATATAAAAACTGCTACTGTAGACGAACGCTTCAACCTAGAAGAACAAAATTTGGTGAGCCAAGTGGGATTTATGTACTGATCATTACCACCAAGTTTCATCAAGATTGGGTGAAAATATATTTGCTCGTATTTCGGAAACTCGTTATTTCTAAAAAGCTTGACAACCCCTCTCAATGAAAGTGCTTTTCCACAGTCTGTGCCTAGGGCTACTTGAAGAGGAAACAAACCATAGAGACTAAACTGAGAACTCCTTTATTTTGTCAAGTTACAAAGAGCTAATACAAACCATGTTGGATTTAGAGTTCCAAATTCATCTATCTATATAGGAGAGAACAGAGAAAAACCTAAATATAAAAACTGCTACTGTAGACGAACGCTTCAACGTAGAAGAATAAAATTCGGTGAGCCAAGTGGGATTTGTGTCCTGATCATTACCACCAAGTATCATCAAGATTGGGTTTAAAAATATATCCTGGTATTTCGGAAACTCGTTATTTCTTAGAAACTTGGCAACCCCTCTCAATGAAAGTGCTTTTCCACAGTCTGTGCCTAGAGCTACTTGAAGAGGAAACAAACAATAGAGACTAAATGGAGAACTCCTTCATTTTGTCAAGTTTCAAAGAGCTACTACAAACCATGTTGGATTTAGAGTTCCAAATTCATCTATCTATATATGAGATAACAGAGGGAAACCTAAATATAAAAACTGCTACTGTAGACGAACGCTTCAACCTAGAAGAACAAAATTTGGTGAGCCAAGTGGGATTTGTGTACTAATCATTACCACCAAGTATCATTAAGATTCGGTGAAAAAATATTTGCTGGTATTTCAGAAACTCGTAATTTCTTAGAAGCTTGGCAACCCCTCGCAATGAAAGTGCTTTTCCACAGTCTGTGCCTAGGGCTACATGAAGAGGAAACAAACCATAGAGACAAAACTGAGAACTTTTTAATTATGTCAATTTTCAAAAGCTACTACAAACCATGTTGGATTTAGAGTTCCAAATTCATCTATCTATATATCAGAGAATCGAGGGAAACCTAAATATAAAAACTGCTACTGTAGACGAACGCTTCAACCTAGAAGAACAAAATTTTTGAGCCAAGTGGGATTTGTGTACTGATCATTACCACCACGTATCATCAAGATTGGGTGAAAAAATATTTTCTGGTATTTCGGAAACTCGTTTTTTTTTAGAAGCTTGGCAACCCTTCTCAATTAAAGTTCTTTTCCACAGTGTGTGCCTAGGGCTACTTGAAGAGGAAACAAACCATAGAGACAAAACTGAGAACTCCGTTATTTTTTCAAGTCTCAAAGAGCTACTACAAACCATGGTGGATTTAGAGTTCCAAATTCATCTATCTATATAAGAGATAACAGAGGGAAACCTAAATATAAAAACTTCTACTGTAGACGAACGCTTCAACCTAGAAGAACAAAATTTGGTGAGCCAAGTGGGATTTGTGTACTGATCATTACCACCAAGTATCATCAAGATTCTGTGAAAAAATATTGCTGGTATTTCGGAAACTCGTAATTTCTTACAAGCTTGGCAACACCTCTTTATTTAAGTGCTTTTCCACAGTGTGTGCCTAGGGCTACTTGAAGAGGAAACAAACCATAGAGACAAAACTGAGAACTCCATTATTTTTTCAAGTCTCAAAGAGCTACTACAAACCATGTTGGATTTAGAGTTCCAAATTCATCTATCTATATATGAGATAACAGAGGGAAACCTAAATATAAAAACTGCTACTGTAGACGAACGCTTCAACCTAGAAGAAGAAAATTTGGTGAGCCAAGTGGGATTTGTGTACTGATCATTACCACCATGTATCATCAAGATTGGGTGAAAAAATATTTGCTGGTATTTCGGAAACTCGTTATTTCTTCGAAGCTTGGCAACTCCTCTGAATGAAAGTGCTTTTTCACAGTCTGTGCCTAGGGCTACTTGAAGAGGAAACAAACCATAGCGACAAAACTGAGAACTCCTTTATTTTGTCAAGTTTCAAAGAGCTACTACAAACCATGTTGGATTTAGAGTTCCAAATTCATCTATCTATATGGGAGAGAACAGAGGGAAACCTAAATATAAAAACTGCTACTGTAGACGAACGCTTCAACCTAGAAGAACAAAATTTGGTGAGGCAAGTGGGATTTGTGTACTTATCATTACCACCAAGTATCATCAAGATTGGTGAAAAAATATTTGCTGGTATTTCGGAAACTCGTTATTTCTTAGAAGCTTGGCAACCCCTCTCAATGAAAGTGCTTTTCCAAGGTCTGTGCCTAGGCTACTTGAAGAGGAAACAAACCATAGAGACAAAACTGAGAACTCCTTTATTTTGTCAAGTTTCAAAGAGCTACTACAAACCATGTTGGATTTCGAGTTCCAAATTCATCTATCTATATATGAGAGAACAGAGTGAAACCTAAATATAAAAACTGCTACTGTAGACGAACGCTTCAACCTAGAAGAAGAAAATTTGGTGAGCCAAGTGGGATTTGTGTACTGATCATTACCACCGTGTATCATCAAGATTGGGTGAAAAAATATTTGCTGGTATTTCGGAAACTCGTTATTTTTTCGAAGCTTGGCAACTCCTCTGAATGAAAGTGCTTTTTCACAGTCTGTGCCTAGGGCTACTTGAAGAGGAAACAAACCATAGCGACAAAACTGAGAACTCCTTTATTTTGTCAAGTTTCAAAGAGCTACTACAAACCATGTTGGATTTAGAGTTCCAAATTCATCTATCTATATGGGAGAGAACAGAGGGAAACCTAAATATAAAAACTGCTACTGTAGATGAACGCTTCAACCTAGAAGAACAAAATTTGGTGAGCCAAGTGGGATTTGTGTACTGATCATTACCACCAAGTATCATCAAGATTGGTGAAAAAATATTTGCTGGTATTTCGGAAAATCGTTATTTCTTAAAAGCTTGGCAACCCCTCTCAATGAAAGTGCTTTTCCAAGGTCTGTGCCTAGGCTACTTGAAGAGGAAACAAACCATAGAGACAAAACTGAGAACTCCTTTATTTTGTCAAGTTTCAAAGAGCTACTACAAACCATGTTGGATTTCGAGTTCCAAATTCATCTATCTATATATGAGAGAACAGAGTGAAACCTAAATATAAAAACTGCTACTGTAGACGAACGCTTCAACCTAGAAGAAGAAAATTTGGTGAATCAAGTGGGATTTGTGTACTGATCATTACCACCATGTATCATCAAGATTGGGTGAAAAAATATTTGCTGGTATTTCGGAAACTCGTTATTTCTTCGAAGCTTGGCAACTCCTCTCAATGAAAGTGCTTTTTCACAGTCTGTGCCTAGGGCTAATTGAAGAGGAAACAAACCATAGCGACAAAACTGAGAACTCCTTTATTTTGTCAAGTTTCAAAGAGCTACTACAAACCATGTTGGATTTAGAGTTCCAAATTATTCTATCTATATGGGAGAGAACAGAGGGAAACCTAAATATAAAAACTGCTACTGTAGACGAACGCTTCAACCTAGAAGAACAAAATTTGGTGAGCCAAGTGGGATTTGTGTATTGATCATTACCACCAAGTATCATCAAGATTCGGTGAAAAATATTTGCTGGTGTTTGGAAACTCGTTATTTCTTAGAAGCTTGGCACCCATCTCAATGAAAGTGCTTTTCCACAGTGTGTGCCTAGGGCTACTTGAAGAGGAAACAAACCCTAGAGACAAAACTGAGATCTCCGTTATTTTTTCAAGTCTCAAAGAGCTACTACAAACATGTTGGATTTAGAGTTCCAAATTCATCTATCTATATATGAGATAACAGAGGGAAACCTAAATATAAAAACTGCTACTGTAGAAGAATGCTTCAACCTAGAAGAACAAAATTTGGTGAGCCAAGTGGGATTTGTGTACTGATCATTACCACCACGTATCATCAAGATTGGTTGAAAAAATATTTGCTGGTATTTCAGAAACTCGTTTTTTCTTAGAAGCTTGGCAACCCCTCTCAATTAAAGTGCTTTTCCACAGTGTGTGCCTAGGGCTACTTGAAGAGAAACAAACCATAGAGACAAAACTGAGAACTCCGTTATTTTTTCAAGTCTCAAAGAGCTACTACAAACCACGTTGGATTTAGAGTTCCAAATTCATCTATCTATATATGAGATAACAGAGGGAAACCTAAATATAAAAACTGCTACTGTAGACGAACGCTTCAACCTAGAACAACAAAATTTGGTGAGCCAAGTGGGATTTGTGTACTGATCATTACCACCAAGTATTATCAAGATTCGGTGAAAAAATATTTGCTGGTATTTCAGAAACTCATAATTTCTTAGAAGCTTCGCAACCCCTCTCAATTAAATTGCTTTTCCACAGTGTGTGCCTAGGGCTACTTGAAGAGGAAACAAACCATAGAGACAAAACTGAGAACTCCGTTATTTTTTCAATTCTCAAAGAGCTACTACAAACCACGTTGGATTTAGAGTTCCAAATTCATCTATTTATATATGAGATAACAGAGGGAAACCTAAATATAAAAACTGCTACTGTAGACGAACGCTTCAACCTAGAACAACAAAATTTGGTGAGCCAAGTGGGATTTGTGTACTGATCATTACCACCAAGTATTATCAAGATTCGGTGAAAAAATATTTGCTGGTATTTCAGAAACTCGCAATTTCTTAGAAGCTTGGCAACCCCTCTCAATGAAAGTGCTTTTCCACAGTCTGTGCCTAGGGCTACATGAAGAGGAAAGAAATCATAGAGCCAAAACTGAGAACTCCTTTATTTTGTCAAGTTTCCAAGAGCTACTACAAACCATGTTGGATTTAGAGTTCCAAATTCATCTATCTATATAGGAGAGAACAGAGGGTATCCTAAATATAAAAACTGCTACTGTAGACGAACGCTTCAACCTAGAATAACAAAATTTGGTGAGCCAAGTTGGAAATGTGTACTGATCATTACCTCTAAGTATCATCAAATTGGGTGAAAAAATATTTGCTGGTATTTCGGAAACTCATTATTTCTTAGAAGATTGGCAACCCCTCTCAATGAAAGAGCTTTTCCACAATCTGTGCCTAGGGTACTTGAAGAGGAAACAAACCATAGAGACAAAACTGAGAACTCCTTTATTTTGTCAAGTCTCAAAGAGCTACTACAAACCATGTTGGATTTAGAGTTCCAAATTCATCTATCTATATGGGAGAGAACAGAGGGAAACCTAAATATAAAAACTGCTACTGTAGACGAACGCTTCAACCTAGAAGAACAAAATTTGGTGAGCCAAGTGGGATTTGTGTACTAATTATTACCACCAAGTATCATCAAGATTCGGTGAAAAAATATTTGCTGGTATTTCAGAAACTCGTAATGTCTTAGAAGCTTGGCAACCCCTCTCAATTAAAGTGCTTTTCCACAGTGTGTGCCTAGGGCTACTTGAAGAGGAAACAAACCATAGAGACAAAACTGAGAACTCCGTTATTTTTTCAAGTATCAAAGAGCTACTACAAACCATGTTGGATTTAGAGTTCCAAATTCATCTATCTATATATGAGATAACAGAGGGAAACCAAAATATAAAAACTGCTACTGTAGACGAATGCTTCAAACTAGAAGAACAAAATTTGGTGAGCCAATTGGGATTTGTGTACTGATCATTACCACCAAGTATCATCAAGATTGGGTGAAAAAATATTTGCTGGTATTTCAGAAACTCGTAATTTCTTAGAAGCTTGGCAACCCCTCGCAATGAAAGTGCTTTTCCACAGTCTGTGCCTAGGGCTACATGAAGAAGAAACAAACCATAGAGACAAAACTGAGAACTTTTTAATTTTGTCAATTTTCAAAAGTTACTACAAACCATGTTGGATTTAGAGTTCCAAATTCATCTATCTATATATCAGAGAATCGAGGGAAACCTAAATATAAATACTGCTACTGTAGACGAACGCTTCAACCTAGAAGAACAAAATTTTTGAGCCAAGTGGGATTTGTGTACTGATCATTACCACCACGTATCATCAAGATTGGGTGAAAAAATATTTTCTGGTATTTCGGAAACTCGTTTTTTTTTAGAAGCTTGGCAACCCTTCTCAATTAAAGTGCTTTTCCACAGTGTGTGCCTAGGGCTACTTGAAGAGGAAACAAACCATAGAGACAAAACTGAGAACTCCGTTATTTTTTCAAGTCTCAAAGAGCTACTACAAACCATGTTGGATTTAGAGTTCCAAATTCATCTATCTATATAAGAGATAACAGAGGGAAACCTAAATATAAAAACTTCTACTGTAGACGAACGCTTCAACCTAGAAGAACAAAATTTGGTGAGCCAAGTGGGATTTGTGTACTGATCATTACCACCAAGTATCATCAAGATTCGGTGAAAAAATATTTGCTGGTATTTCGGAAACTCGTTATTTCTTCGAAGCTTGGCAACTCCTCTGAATGAAAGTGCTTTTTCACAGTCTGTGCCTAGGGCTACTTGAAGAGGAAACAAACCATAGCGACAAAACTGAGAACTCCTTTATTTTGTCAAGTTTCAAAGAGCTACTACAAACCATGTTGGATTTAGAGTTCCAAATTCATCTATCTATATGGGAGAGAACAGAGGGAAACCTAAATATAAAAACTGCTACTGTAGACGAACGCTTCAACCTAGAAGAACAAAATTTTGTGAGGCAAGTGGGATTTGTGTACTGATCATTACCACCAAGTATCATCAAGATTGGTGAAAAAATATTTGCTGGTATTTCGGAAACTCGTTATTTCTTAGAAGCTTGGCAACCCCTCTCAATGAAAGTGCTTTTCCAAGGTCTGTGCCTAGGCTAATTGAAGAGGAAACAAACCATAGAGACAAAACTGAGAACTCCTTTATTTTGTCAAGTTTCAAAGAGCTACTACAAACCATGTTGGATTTCGAGTTCCAAATTCATCTATCTATATATGAGAGAACAGAGTGAAACCTAAATATAAAAACTGCTACTGTAGACGAACGCTTCAACCTAGAAGAAGAAAATTTGGTGAGCCAAGTGGGATTTGTGTACTGATCATTACCACCATGTATCATCAAGATTGGGTGAAAAAATATTTGCTGGTATTTCGGAAACTCGTTATTTCTTCGAAGCTTGGCAAGTCCTCTCAATGAAAGTGCTTTTTCACAGTCTGTGCCTAGGGCTAATTGAAGAGGAAACAAACCATAGCGACAAAACTGAGAACTCCTTTATTTTGTCAAGTTTCAAAGAGCTACTACAAACCATGTTGGATTTAGAGTTCCAAATTATTCTATCTATATGGGAGAGAACAGAGGGAAACCTAAATATAAAAACTGCTACTGTAGACGAACGCTTCAACCTAGAAGAACAAAACTTGGTGAGCCAAGTGGGATTTGTGTATTGATCATTACCACCAAGTATCATCAAGATTGGTTGAAAAAATATTTGCTGGTATTTCGGAAACTCGTTATTTCTTAGAAGCTTGGCAACCCCTCTCAATGAAAGTGCATTTCACAGTCTGTGCCTAGGGCTACTTGAAGAGCAAACAAACCATTGAGACAAAACTGAGAAATCCTTTATTTTGTCAAGTTTCAAAGAGCTACTACAAACCATGTTGGATTAGAGTTCCAAATTCATCTATCTATATATCAGAGAATCGAGGGAAACCTAAATATAAAAACTGCTACTGTAGACGAACGCTTCAACCTAGAAGAACAAAATTTGGTGAGTCATGTGGGAGTTGTGTACTGATCATTACCACCAAGTATCATCAAGATTGGGTGAATAAATATTTGCTGGTGTTTGGAAACTCGTTATTTCTTAGAAGCTTGGCAACCCATCTCAATGAAAGTGCTTTTCCACAGTGTGTGCCTAGGGCTACTTGAAGAGGAAACAAACCCTAGAGACAAAACTGAGATCTCCGTTATTTTTTCAAGTCTCAAAGAGCTACTACAAACATGTTGGATTTAGAGTTCCAAATTCATCTATCTATATATGAGATAACAGAGGGAAACCTAAATATAAAAACTGCTACTGTAGAAGAATGCTTCAACCTAGAAGAACAAAATTTGGTGAGCCAAGTGGGATTTGTGTACTGATCATTACCACCACGTATCATCAAGATTGGTTGAAAAAATATTTGCTGGTATTTCAGAAACTCGTTTTTTCTTAGAAGCTTGGCAACCCCTCTCAATTAAAGTGCTTTTCCACAGTGTGTGCCTAGGGCTACTTGAAGAGGAAACAAACCATAGAGACAAAACTGAGAACTCCGTTATTTTTTCAAGTCTCAAAGAGCTACTACAAACCACGTTGGATTTAGAGTTCCAAATTCATCTATTTATATATGAGATAGCAGAGGGAAACCTAAATATAAAAACTGCTACTGTAGACGAACGCTTCAAACTAGAACAACAAAATTTGGTGAGCCAAGTGGGATTTGTGTACTGATCATTACCACCAAGTATTATCAAGATTCGGTGAAAAAATATTTGCTGGTATTTCAGAAACTCATAATTTCTTAGAAGCTTGGCAACCCCTCTCAATGAAAGTGCTTTTCCACAGTCTGTGCCTAGGGCTACATGAAGAGGAAACAAACCATAGAGACAAAACTGAGAACTTTTTAATTTTGTCAATTTTCAAAAGCTACTACAAACCATGTTGGATTTAGAGTTCCAAATTCATCTATCTATATATCAGTGAATCGAGGGAAACCTAAATATAAAAACTGCTACTGTAGACGAACGCTTCAACCTAGAATAACAAAATTTTTGAGCCAAGTGGGATTTGTGTACTGATCATTACCACCACGTATCATCAAGATTGGGTGAAAAAATATTTTCTGGTATTTCGGAAACTCATTTTTTTTTAGAAGCTTGGCAACCCTTCTCAATTAAAGTGCTTTTCCACAGTGTGTGCCTAGGGCTACTTGAAGAGGAAACAAACCATAGAGACAAAACTGAGAACTCCGTTATTTTTTCAAGTCTCAAAGAGCTACTACAAACCATGTTGGATTTAGAGTTCCAAATTCATCTATCAATATAAGAGATAACAGAGGAAAACCTAAATATAAAAACTTCTATTGTAGACGAACGCTTCAACCTAGAAGAACAAAATTTGGTGAGCCAAGTGGGATTTGTGTACTGATCATTCCCACCAAGTATCATCAAGATTCGGTGAAAAAATATTTGCTGGTATTTCGGAAACTCGTAATTTCTTAGAAGCTTGGCAACACCTCTCAATTTAAGTGCTTTTCCACAGTGTGTGCCTAGGGCTACTTGAAGAGGAAACAAACCATAGAGACAAAACTGAGAACTCCATTATTTTTTCAAGTCTCAAAAAGCTACTACAAACCATGTTGGATTTAGAGTTCCAAATTCATCTATCTATATATGAGATAACAGAGGGAAACCTAAATATAAAAACTGCTAGTGTAGACGAACGCTTCAACCTAGAAGAAGAAAATTTGGTGAGTCATTTGGGATTTGTGTACTGATCATTACCACCATGTATCATCAAGATTGGGTGAAAAAATATTTGCTGGTATTTCGGAAACTCGTTATTTCTTCGAAGCTTGGCAACTCCTCTGAATGAAAGTGCTTTTTCACAGTCTGTGCCTAGGGCTACATGAAGAGGAAACAAATCATAGAGACAAAACTGAGAACTTCTTTATTTTGTCAAGTCTCAAAGAGCTACTACAAACCATGTTGGATTTAGAGATCCAAATTCATCTGTCTATATAGGAGAGAACAGAGGGTAACCTAAATATAAAAACTGCTACTGTAGACGAACGCTTCAACTTAGAATAACAAAATTTGGTGAGCCAAGTTGGAAATGTGTACTGATCATTACCTCCAAGTATCATCAAGACTGGGTGAAAAAATATTTGCTGGTATTTCGGAAACTCGTTATTTCTTAGAAGATTGGCAACGCCTCTCAATGAAAGTGCTTTTCCACAGTCTGTGCCTAGTGCTACATGAAGTGGAAAAAAACCCTAGAGACAAAACTGAGAACTCCTTTATTTTGTCAAGTTTCAAAGAGCTACGAAAAACCATTTTGGATTTAGAGTTCCAAATTCATCTATCTATATGGGAGAGAACAGAGGGAAACCTAAATATAAAAACTGCTACTGTAGACGAACGCTTCAACCTAGAAGAACAAAATTTGGTGAGCCAAGTGGGATTTGTGTACTGATCATTACCACCAAGTATCATCAAGATTGGGTGAATAAATATTTGCTGGTATTTCGGAAACTCGTTATTTCTTAGAAGCTTGGCAACCCATCTCATTGAAAGTGCTTTTCCACAGTGTGTGCCTAGGGCTACTTGAAGAGGAAACAAACCGTAGAGACAAAACTGAGAACTCCTTTATTTTGTCAAGTCTCAAAGAGCTACTACAAACCATGTTGGATTTAGATTCCAAATTCATCTATCTATATATGAGATAACAGAGGGAAACCTAAATATAAAAACTGCTACTTTAGACGAACGCCTCAACCTAGAAGATCAAAATTTGGTGAGCCAAGTGGGATTTGTGTACTGATCATTACCACCACGTATCATCAAGATTGGTTGAAAAAATATTTGCTGGTATTTTGGAAACTCGTTTTTTTTTAGAAGCTTGGCAACCCCTCTCAATAAAAGTGCTTTTCCACAGTGTGTGCCTAGGGCTACTTGAAGAGGAAACAAACCATAGAGACAAAACTGAGAACTCCTTTATTTTGTCAAGTTTCAAAGAGCTACTACAAACCATGTTGGATTTCGAGTTCCAAATTCATCTATCTATATATGAGAGAACAGAGTGAAACCTAAATATAAAAACTGCTACTGTAGACGAACGCTTCAACCTAGAAGAAGAAAATTTGGTGAGCCAAGTGGGATTTGTGTACTGATCATTACCACCATGTATCATCAAGATTGGGTGAAAAAATATTTGCTGGTATTTCGGAGACACGTTATTTCTTCGAAGCTTGGCAACTCCTCTCAATGAAAGTGCTTTTTCACAGTCTGTGCCTAGGGCTACTTGAAGAGAAAACAAACCATAGCGACAAAACTGAGAACTCCTTTATTTTGTCAAATTTCAAAGAGCTACTACAAACCATGTTGGATTTAGAGTTCCAAATTATTCTATCTATATGGGAGAGAACAGAGGGAAACCTAAATATAAAAACTGCTACTGTAGACGAACGCTTCAACCTAGAAGAACAAAATTTGGTGAGCCAAGTGGGATTTGTGTACTGATCATTACCACCAAGTATCATCAAGATTCTGTGAAAAAATATTTGCTGGTATTTAGGAAACTCGTTATTTCTTAGAAGCTTGGCAAACCCTCTCAATGAAAGTGCATTTCACAGTCTGTGCCTAGGGCTACTTGAAGACGAAACAAACCATTGAGACAAAACTGAGAACTCCTTTATTTTGTCAAGTTTCAAAGAGCTACTACAATCCATGTTGGATTAGAGTTTCAAATTCATCTATCTATATATCAGAGAATCGAGGGAAACCTAAATATAAAAACTGCTACTGTAGACGAACACTTCAACCTAGAAGAACAAAATTTGGTGAGTCATGTGGGAGTTGTGTACTGATCATTACCACAAAGTATCATCAAGATTGGGTGAATAAATATTTGCTGGTGTTTGGAAACTCGTTATTTCTTAGAAGCTTGGCAACCCATCTCAATGAAAGTGCTTTTCCTCAGTGTGTGCCTAGGGCTACTTGAAGAGGAAACAAACCCTAGAGACAAAACTAAGATCTCCGTTGTTTTTTCAAGTCTCAAAGAGCTACTACAAACATGTTGGATTTAGAGTTCCAAATTCATCTATCTATATATGAGATAACAGAGGGAAACCTAAATATAAAAACTGCTACTGTAGAAGAATTCTTCAACCTAGAAGAACAAAATTTGGTGAGCCAAGTGGGATTTGTGTACTGATCATTACCACCACGTATCATCAAGATTGGTTGAAAAAATATTTGCTGGTATTTCAGAAACTCGTTTTTTCTTAGAAGCTTGGCAACCCCTCTCAATTAAAGTGCTTTTCCACAGTGTGTGCCTAGGGCTACTTGAAGAGGAAACAAACCATAGAGACAAAACTGAGAACGCCGTTTTTTTTTCAAGTCTCAAAGAGCTACTACAAACCACGTTGGATTTAGAGTTCCAAATTCATCTATTTATATATGAGATAACAGAGGGGAACCTAAATATAAAAACTGATACTGTAGACGAACGCTTCAACCTAGAACAACAAAATTTGGTGAGCCAAGTGGGATTTGTGTACTGATCATTACCACCAAGTATTATCAAGATTCGGTGAAAAAATATTTGCTGGTATTTCAGAAACTCATAACTTCTTAGAAGCTTGGCAACCCCTCTCAATGAAAGTGCTTTTCCACAGTCTGTGCCTAGCGCTACATGAAGAGGAAAGAAATCATAGAGACAAAACTGAGAACTCCTTTATTTTGTCAAGTTTCAAAGAGCTACTACAAACCATGTTGGATTTAGAGTTCCAAATTCATCTGTCTATATAGGAGAGAACAGAGGGTAACCTAAATATATAAACTGCTACTGTAGACGAACGCTTCAACTTAGAATAACAAAATTTGGTGAGCCAAGTTGGAAATGTGTACTGATCATTACCTCCAAGTATCATCAAGACTGGGTGAAAAAATATTTGCTGGTATTTCGGAAACTCGTTTTTTCTTAGAAGCTTTGCAACCCCTCTCAATTAAATCGCTTTTCCACAGTGTGTGCCTAGGGCTACTTGAAGAGGAAACAAACCATAGAGACAAAACTGAGAACTCCGTTATTTTTTCAAGTCTCAAAGAGCTACTACAAACCACGTTGGATTTAGAGTTCCAAATTCATCTATTTATATATGAGATAACAGAGGGAAACCTAAATATAAAAACTGCTACTGTAGACGAACGCTTCAACCTAGAACAACAAAATTTGGTGAGCCAAGTGGGATTTGTGTACTGATCATTACCACCAAGTATCATCAAGATTCGGTGAAAAAATATTTGCTGGTATTTCGGAAACTCGTAATTTCTTAGAAGCTTGGCAACCCCTCTAAATTAAAGTGCTTTTCCACAGTCTGTGCCTAGGGCTACATGAAGAGGAAACAAATCATAGAGACAAAACTGAAAACTTCTTTATTTTGTCAAGTCTCAAAGAGCTACTACAAACCATGTTGGATTTAGAGTTCCAAATTCATCTGTCTATATAGGAGAGAACAGAGGGTAACCTAAATATAAAAACTGCTACTGTAGACGAACGCTTCAACTTAGAATAACAAAATTTGGTGAGCCAAGTTGGAAATGTGTACTGATCATTACCTCCAAGTATCATCAAGACTGGGTGAAAAAATATTTGCTGGTATTTCGGAAACTCGTTATTTCTTAGAAGATTGGCAACCCCTCTCAATGAAAGTGCTTTTCCACAGTCTGTGCCTAGTGCTACATGAAGTGGAAAAAAACCCTAGAGACAAAACTGAGAACTCCTTTATTTTGTCAAGTCTCAAAGAGCTACTACAAACATGTTGGATTTAGAGTTCCAAATTCATCTATCTATATAGGAGAGAACAGAGGGTAACCTAAATATAAAAACTGCTACTGTAGACGAACGCTTCAACCTAGAAGAACAAAATTTGGTGAGCCAAGTGGGATTTGTGTACTGATCATTACCACCACGTATCATCAAGATTGGTTAAAAAAATATTTGCTGCTATTTCAGAAACTCGTTTTTTCTTAGAAGCTTTGCAACCCCTCTCAATTAAATTGCTTTTCCACAGTGTGTGCCTAGGGCTACTTGAAGAGGAAACAAACCATAGAGACAAAACTGAGAACTCCGTTATTTTTTCAAATCTCAAAGAGCTACTACAAACCACGTTGGATTTAGAGTTCCAAATTCATCTATTTATATATGAGATAACAGAGGGAAACCTAAATATAAAAACTGCTACTGTAGACGAACGCTTCAACCTAGAACAACAAAATTTGGTGAGCCAAGTGGGATTTGTGTACTGATCATTACCACCAAGTATTATCAAGATTCGGTGAAAAATATTTGCTGGTATTTCAGAAACTCGTAATTTCTTAGAAGCTTGGCAACTCCTCTCAATGAAAGTGCTTTTCCACAGTCTGTGCCTAGGGCTACATGAAGAGGAAAGAAATCATAGAGCCAAAACTGAGAACTCCTTTATTTTGTCAAGTTTCAAAGAGCTACTACAAACCATGTTGGATTTAGAGTTCCAAATTCATCTATCTATATATGAGATAACAGAGGGAAACCTAAATATAAAAACTGCTACTGTAGACGAACGCTTCAACCTAGAAGATCAAAATTTGGTGAGCCAAGTGGGATTTGTGTACTGATCATTACCACCACGTATCAGCAAGATTGGGTGAAAAAATATTTGCTGGTATTTCGGAAACGCATTTTTTCTTAGAAGCTTGGCAAACCCTCTCAATGAAAGTGCTTTTCCACAGTTTGTTCCTAGGGCTACTTGAAGAGGAAACAAACCATAGTGACAAAACTGAGAACTCCTTTATTTTGACAAGTCTCAAAGAGCTACTACAAACCATGTTGGATTTAGAGTTCCAAATTCATCTATCTATATATGAGATAACAGAGGGAATCCTAAATATAAAAACTGCTACTGTAGATGAACGCTTCAACCTAGAAGAACAAAATTTGGTGAGCCAAGTGGGATTTGTGTACTGATCATTACCACCAAGTATCATCAAGATTCGGTGAAAAAATATTTGCTGGTATTTCGGAAACTCGTAATTTCTTAGAAGCTTGGCAACCCCTCTAAATTAAAGTGCTTTTCCACAGTCTGTGCCTAGGTCTACATGAAGAGGAAACAAATCATAGAGACAAAACTGAGAACTTCTTTATTTTTTCAAGTCTCAAAGAGCTACTACAAACCATGTTGGATTTAGAGTTCCAAATTCATCTGTCTATATAGGAGAGAACAGAGGGTAACCTAAATATAAAAACTGCTACTGTAGATGAACGCTTCAACTTAGAATAACAAAATTTTTTGAGCCAAGTTGGAAATGTGTACTGATCATTACCTCCAAGTATCATCAAGACTGGGTGAAAAAATATTTGCTGGTATTTCGGAAACTCGTTATTTCTTAGAAGATTGGCAACCCCTCTCAATGAAAGTGCTTTTCCACAGTCTGTGCCTAGTGCTACATGAAGTGGAAACAAACCCTAGAGACAAAACTGAGAACTCCTTTATTTTGTCAAGTTTCAAAGAGCTACTACAAACAATGTTGGCTTTAGAGTTCCAAATTCATCTATCTATATATGAGAGAACAGAGTGACACCTAAATATAAAAACTGCTACTGTAGACGAACGCTTCAACCTAGAAGAACAAAATTTGGTGAGCCAAGTGGGATTTGTGTACAGATCATTACCACCAAGTATCATCAAGATTCGGTGAAAAAATATTTGCTGGTATTTCGGAAACTCGTAATTTCTTAGAAGCTTGGCAACCCCTCTCAATGAAAGTGCTTTTCCACAGTGTGTGCCTAGGGCTACTTGAAGAGGAAACAAACCATAGAGACAAAACTGAGAACTCCTTTATTTTTTCAAGTCTCAAAGAGCTACTACAAACCATGTTGGATTTAGAGTTCCAAATTCATCTATCTATATATGAGATAACAGAGGGAAACCTAAATATAAAAACTGCTACTGTAGACGAACGCTTCAACCTAGAAGAACAAAATTTGGTGAGCCAAGTGGGATTTGTGTACTGATCATTACCACCAAGTATCATCAAGATTGGGTGAAAAAATATTTGCTGGTATTTCGGAAACTCGTAATTTTTTAGAAGCTTGTTAACCCCTCTCAATGAAAGTGCTTTTCCACAGTCTGTGCCTAGGGCTACATGAAGAGGAAACAAACCATAGAGACAAAACTGAGAATTCCTTTATTTAGTCAATTTTCAAAGAGCTACTACAAATCATGTTGGATTTAGAGTTCCAAATTCATCTATCTATATATCAGAGAATCGAGGGAAACCTAAATATAAAAACTGCTACTGTAGACGAACGCTTCAACCTAGAAGAACAAAATTTGGTGAGCCAAGTGGGATTTGTGTACTGATCATTACCACCACGTATCATCAAGATTGGGTGAAAAAATATTTGCTGGTATTTCGGAAACTCGTTTTTTCTTAGAAGCTTGGCAACCCCTCTCAATTAAAGTGCTTTTCCACAGTGTGTGCCTAGGGCTACTTGAAGAGGAAACAAACCATAGAGACAAAACTGAGAACTCCGTTATTTTTTCAAGTCTCAAAGAGCTACTACAAACCATGTTGGATTTAGAGTTCCAAATTCATCTATCTATATATGAGATAACAGAGGGAAACCTAAATATAAAAACTGCTACTGTAGACGAACGCTTCAACCTAGAAGAACAAAATTTGGTGAGCCAAGTGGGATTTGTGTACTGATCATTACCACCAAGTATCATCAAGATTGGGTGAAAAAATATTTGCTGGTATTTTGGAAACTCGTAATTTTTTAGAAGCTTGTCAACCCCTCTCAATGAAAGTGCTTTTAAACAGTCTGTGCCTAGGGCTACATGAAGAGGAAACAAACCATAGAGACAAAACTGAGAATTCCTTTATTTAGTCAATTTTCAAAGAGCTACTACAAATCATGTTGGATTTAGAGTTCCAAATTCATCTATCTATATATCAGAGAATCGAGGGAAACCTAAATATAAAAACTGCTACTGTAGA